>NW_006433950.1:7833228-7836013 GCF_000325575.1 Pteropus alecto
ATCAACCCTCAGGCTCTGCCATTTTATCAACAATAAGAACAACAACAACAATAGCAATAAAAACTATTCGATAGTAATTCAATAATTATATTTCACGATTCGATTTAATAAAACAGTTCAACGACACTAATAACTTAGACATGAATTCAAAGCCCTTGGCATTTGCTATCCCTTCTCATCCTCATAGCAACCCAGTGAGGGATAGTCCATTATTACCATTTTAATGGGTCCAAAAACAGGTGTAGGAGATGTTTTGGGACTTGACCAAGGTCGCCCAGCCAATATAGAACAGAATCAGGACCTTAACACAAGGCCACAGGATTGTATTCAAATGCCTCTAAAGAAACATCATGGAGCACTTATTGTGTACAAGGAACTGGCGTAAGGAAGATTTTCGAAAACGGGTTTTCTCACAGGCAAATTGGGATGGTTCATATGAAAGGATTTTCGATTAATTCTAAACCACTCAAAAGAGAGCCGACCACAGCAGAGTCGAACTGTGAATATGAACCACCATTTACTGAGCACTCACTGTTGACGAGGCCCTGGGTTGTGCGCTTCACACACGTTCCCTCGTTACTCTGTTAGTATTTCCGGTTTACAAATGAGGAAACTGAGGCACAGAAGGATTCAGTAACTTATGCAAGGTCCCATGGCCAGGAAGTGACGGAGCTGAGTGCTGAACTCAGCCCTGGCTGCACAGATGCTCATCACGGGGAAAATCTACACTCTGTGGGTCAGGCCTGGCCAGCTGGCAGGAGCTTCGGAGAGTATAGAAGATCCCAGACATGCCTAAATCTGGTGACCTTCAGACATGTTTGCAGGACTCGAAGGAAAACAGCCATACTCCACCCCGGAGAAGGTTCTTTCCTTTAGCTAAAGGTACTGCGCAGCCCTGGCAAGGACTACTCCGTCTGCTCCTTACCTGTAAGCCATGGACCGTTGCCTCTGAGACCAAGATGTTCCCTGGGGAGGGGGCTTGGGGTTTGGCAAGAACAGCTCCGCTGGAGGTGCCAGGGCCAGGCCAGTGCCAGTCGCGGGCCTCCTCTTGGCCTAGGCTGTGGTGTCTCTCCCACTGGCCCCTTTGTCCCCTCCACAGGGCCCAGGTGTTCAACCTCAGGTGCACTAGGGCTGGAACCACAAACATGGCAGCTCCGCTCCCCCTGCCAAGCCGTGGGAACAGAATCTTCCAAATTGGAGCCTGCGACAGCCTGTGCCCTGGAATTTTCTGCTTGGTTCACCAATTCCTAGCTGGACCAGCCGTGGCTTTGGCGTCGAACAAGGCGGGCATTCAGTCTTTAGTCTAGCAATTAAAAGGCTTTGAGGACAGGACCTCCCTCAGTTTCCAGGGGTGACCCGGGTCGCAAGAAAGGGTCTCGAAATATCGTCCTCTGAGTTTTCCAGCCAGTATGTCTCCTCGGCGGTCCACACGGTCTTGAGAAGAATTCGAATTGCCATAGCAGGGGGGCAAAGATAAAGTTAATTAGGCTCCCGATATTCAGGTGGAAACGCAAGATGTCTAAAACTGAAGCTTGATTTTCATCGCCCCCCGCCCCAAGTCCTGCTTCACCTCAGCCTCCCCATCCCAGCTAATAGCAACTGCATCCTCCTGCGACTCAGGTGGAAACTTTGCAGCATCTTGGTCTCTTACTCTCTTTCACACCCCACATCCGCCCAGTTCCAACTCCTATCGGCTTCACCTTCGAATATTATCCAGAACCTGACCACTTCCTCCCACCCGCACTGCGCCCACCATTTCTGCCCAGACGCCTGCAATAGGCTCCCTCTGGCCTCCCAGCTCCAGCCCTAGACTCGCTAGCTTCACCTCTCAACTCGGCAGCCAGAGCATCCTGTTAAAATCAAAGTCAAATCATGTCACTCTCCTGCTCGGAGCCTTCGGCGTCTCCCATAATCACTCTAAGTAAAAGCCCAAACCTGGGGGCAGCCCTCCAGGCCGCTCAGTTCCAAACCTCCCATTACTCGCCACTCCTCCACGAGCTCCCCAAACCCATCGGGCACCCTCAGGGCCTTTGCACAGGCCGTTTCCTCTACCCGGACGCTCTTTCCCCAAATACCCGCATGGCTGGCTCCCTCCCTGCCTTCGCGTGAGCTCAGGTGTCTTTTCTCCAAGGAGGCTCACCCTCATGTATTTGAAAATGACAACCCATCTTCCACCTCCACCCCCAGCCCTGACACCTGCACCCTGCTCCCTTTCTTCTTCAAAGCCCTTGACACCTCTGACATGCTAATGATGTCCCTATTTGTTATACCGATTGATTGTTTATTATCTGTCTTCCCCTGTGACAGGGAGAAAGCCTACAAGGTGTGGTTCGTCTTTTTGGTTTGTCAGTAGATCTCAGGCAGCTGTACAGAGCCTGGCATGTGGAAGGGGTTCAGTAAAGATTTGCGAAATGAAGGGGAAGCCTTGGGACGAATAAAATTTCTGTCCAACAAACACAAGAAAGAGAACAGAGAAAATGTTTTGGATTTTCCCGCCCCTCAAGGAGATGAGATGGGGGAAGAGGGTGTGGGAGGAGGGGCTAGATACCATGTAGATGCTCCCACCTATAAGCCTATGCCCACCCCCACCCAATGGAGAGGGGAGGTCCTTGACCTCTAGTGGATGGTGGCTGGCTGGGGCAGGGGGAGAGAGCTCCAACCTTGTCTCTGGGTGGAGTTGGGCAGTAAAGGACCCCCACACACTAGGTCCTCAATTGTCATTACAGCACTGTGGGGCTCCTGGCTCCAGACGCAAAATCACGCTGGGAGAAGCAGACAAAGCTCT
>NW_006433950.1:7837084-7838264 GCF_000325575.1 Pteropus alecto
GTCCTGTTATTATAATGCCCTTGGGAAGTAAGAGATGTCCTGGCATCAGTGTTATTTAGTCATAGTTTTCTTTAGTATAAAGCTTGGAGCAAAGGAGTGATTCAGCTGACTGAAGAAGGACCACACAAAGAGCTGGAATTCGGGGCCGGCGTGAAGAATGCCCAATGAACTCGTTTTCAGTGTCGTGCACAGGCTATTAAAGCATCTCTCTCGTGAGCCAGAACCCCTGAGAATGACTACATAGCGTTTTTAACAAGAACCTTTGCCGTGTCTTAGGACTTGATGCTTGTGATACCTTCGAGCAGCCTTAAAAAAGAAGAACAACAGAGGTTTAGACATATTTTTTCAAGGTCAAACAAATTCTGTGAGTAGAAAAAAAATCTAGATTCCCTGGAGGCAACAACCTTAAACTTGTTTTGTTTTCAAAGCAAAAAATATTCGCATAGAATTAAGGTTTGTGAGAGAATTTCTATGATGATTTAAATTTTGTCTCTCTTTTTCTCCCCTCCGTGAAAGTTTAATCCGTAGAATCCTGGAAATGTTCTCCCCTTAGATGTCATAATAAGGACCCCACTTTGTATGTGCTTTTTAACAAGCAAAAGATGGTACTTCTGAGTGATCAGATGGCACAGGGATTAGCAGAGAGGTTAGCAATGAGCTTTAGAGGTTTATACCTATAGTCTGAAAATAGGTCCTGGAGACAGAAAAAAAAAAACCTCCTTAACCAATTCAAGGCAACTACAGTAACAGTTTCTCGATAATTGGTGATCTCAGTTGAAAGGGTCAGTTGTAAATAAGCACAGGAGTGAAACTCAGTGTTCGCTCATCAATCTATTCCCTATAGACCAGTTTAACTGAGATGAATTACCTTGTAGATAATGACAATGCCAACTTACACGCACCAGATCAATTGAGATAAACTTCTGTGGGTGCGTGTCTGTGAAGAGGCTTTCTTTGTCACTACTGATGGAGTGATTTTTGAGAACTTATTAAAGGGCTTGGTAGCACTTCTCCAAGAATCTGAGTCAGCATAGTTTTTTAAACTACAGAGTTTGGGCCTTTTGTTTTACGAAGGAAAGGACGTAAACTCACCACTGCTAGAAGATGTTGAGCAGAGGTGCTTACGATGAGTGTTCCTCACAGCGCAATGTTACGATTCGAAGAATTTCCAGTGGGTCAC
>NW_006433950.1:7838308-7855466 GCF_000325575.1 Pteropus alecto
GAAGAGATACACTATATTTCCTCCTTCACTTAGTGGTGGAACTCTCTGAGTAAAACACACTGTGAAATACCCGGACATATCCGAAATATTTGATTCCCTGAAGAATGAATCATCCATGGTGCTAGGCACGGAGCACGTTACTTTCGATCTAGAAATTTTTGTGCTTCAGTCGTTGAGGACTTCCTGTGTTATTTCCATGATATATTTTTTTCTCCCCTTTGTTTTTTTGGTTCTCTTCAGAATTTGGGGAGGTCCGTGTTTGGAACTCCTAATACGATTCTACTTTGCTTTTCTCTGCTATTTTTTATCTCTCTCTAGCTTTTTGTTCTAGCTCCTGAGAAATTTCCTCAGCTTTATCGTCCAACCCACCTACTGATTTCCCCGCTCACATAATATTTTTAATTTCCCAGAGATTTTCTTGCTTTTTGCCTATTCATTTATCAATAGCATTTCAAGAGTGCAATTGCACCTTCTCTCTCTGTGACTATGAATTACAGGGTTTGGGTATTTTTCCTCTCTCTTTTGCTGCCTGGATTGTCTGTGTTCTCTCACTTTTTTCCCTGTTTGTTTTGTTTTGGTTTCTACTTTTCAGTTAGAGACTTCCTGTTAAGTTATTCTTGACTTTCTGGTCATATTTAAGGATGGGCCACTCCAAAGTCAGTTGGACGCTATAAGTGTGGGTAAGAGCTTTTGATTGGAGAGGTTCTTGTAGGGGGAGGGAATGTGGATCAGATCCTTTCATTAGAGGGCCTTCATTATCAATTTTATTAGGTCAGTTACCCCAGAGGTGAATAGTCCCATCTCCTGCCTAGGTTGGAGATAATACCGACTGCCAATATTCTCAGACCTAAGAGAGGGAAGGAGGCTGGAGGTCTCATTATTCACTGTCAGAGTTTCACCTAATCCCTGTTTGGGGTTTTGTGCCTCATCAGCCCACTTCTCTGTTTCTAAGTCCAGATTCTTTGACACTCTTTGTCTGCTGGAGGTTGCCCTTCTATTGTCTTCATTCTTATGGGTTTTTAACACTTAAATCTTTTAGAGTCATTTCATTTAGGTACAGGAATAGATTAAATTAAGTGCATAGGCTTGAGCTTCCATGCTTATCTAGGAGTTTCACACATTCGTATTTTACTTTGAGAGATTTCGTGCAAAGCGCATTTATATTAGGAGCAATAATTGTTCCATAAGCTCCCAAGAGTCCACTGGAGGACAGTAAAGGTCCTAATGGTGAAAAGCTTCCTACATTCTATTTGAGGTGGTGGACTATCAATTCTAAGGAGACTGTGAGAAGTTAGAAGTGAATATTGTAATTCCTAAAGCAATTTCTAAAGACTGTTTGTAGAGTATTTCTTTGTACGGAACAGCTAGAAAATATTTTGTATAGAACTAAAACTAGTATGTTCCAGTATATAAATAGAAAATTTCTTTATATAGAAAAACTATACAAAAAAATAGAATTTAAAAACCCCATAGATAAATTTATATGGTATACTAAAAATATGGAAAGAACCTAAAAGAAGTCAAGGAAGAGCAAACAGAGAAACAAAAAATGGAAGGAACAAACAGAAAACAAACATGAGAATGGTTGACCTAACTTCAAACATATTAATAATTATATTAAGCATAAGTAGTCTAAACACACCAAACAAACAAAAGACAGATTAAACTGGATTTTTAAAAAAGACTCAACTGTATGCTACATATAAGAAATTCACTTTACCTGGAATAGTACAAGTATGTTAAAAGCATAAAAATGGAAAAATATATGGCATGCAAACAAAAAGCTGGAGTGGTTATATTAACATTAGACAAAATAAATTGCAGAGCAAGGAAACTAACTACCATGAATAAAGAGGGACATTATATAATGATAAGAGGGTCAATTCACCAAGAAGATATAACAATCTTAAATGTATATGCACTTAACAACAGAGCTTCAAAATTCATGCAGCAAAAACTGCTAGAACTAAAAGGAAAAAACAGGACAAATCCACTTTATAAAGCTAGGATAAGAACAAAATAAATCCAAAGCAAACAGAAGCAAGGAAATAATAAAGTTAAGAGCAGAAATCAATAAAATTTAAAATGGAAAACAATAGAGAAAAACCAGTGAAACCAAAAGCTAGTCCTTAGAACTGATAAATCTCTAGCCAGATAGACAAAGAAAAAAAGAGAGAAGACAGAAGTTACCAATATAAGAAATGAGAGTGGATATAATTAAGGAACCCACAAACATTAAAAGACCCTAAGGAAATATTACAAACAACCTTACACACACGTTTGACAACTTAGACAAAACGGACCAATTCCTTTAAACCACACTACCAAAACTCATCCAAGAAGAAATGGACAAACCAGACTAAACAGTCCTCTACTATCTGTTATAAGAAATTGAACTCATAGTCAAATCTTTCTGATAAAGAAAACTCCAGGCCCAGACAGTTTCACTGGTGAATTTGGCCAAACATTTAGAGAAGATATAACACCACTTCTTCATAACCTCTTCCAAAAAATAGACAAGAGACGCCTCTTGACCTAAGTTATAAGGCCAGCACTATCAATACGCACGAGCCTGGCATGTCGACAATGCCAGTAACTGACCATATCTCACCAAATCCATCTGCTGCTAAAAATATGTCGAGGCTTTAGTTTCCAGGTGGAGCGGCACAGGCCCGCTCTCCCTGGGTGCTGTGTCTTTCCAAGAATCTCCAGAAGGAAAGCACAGATCCTCCTGGTTGCTGCCCACCTCCCCAGGACACGGAGCGAACCCCAAGGTCAGGCATCACCATCTCTAAGATGCCAGCCCCTTCTTGCTCAGGGAAGCCTCGCTCCAGGTCCCCTGACTTCAGCCTGGCCTTCTGGGCCCCTTCTCTTGTTTGTCACTTCCCAGAGTCTCTTAGGGCCCTCTCGAACTTCCTCCCTCTCCCTTTTCAAATCTCCTGATACTTAGTAAGCAGAGAAATTTAGCTTCTTTTAGTCTAAAGGCCCAGCGATAAAATCTCCCCAGGGCAACGATCATTTCGCCTGTTAGTGAAGCCTTCACTTCCTCAGAGTACATGGGTAGCTGAAGCCTGTGTTAGGTTTTCGTTTTGTGTTGGCTTTGCTTTTTGTTTCATTTGTTTTTATTTTATCCTTCCTGTCACACTTCAGCAGTAGAAAGACATGCAATGTAACTTTCACGTACCACTCATAGAAAACAAAACGCACGTCATGACAGCCCCATTGTCTTTCTCTGCTGTTCTGCTCCAGGTGTATAATCAGATGTCATTTACTTTCTATTGTTCTCTAATTCACAAGCACGCCTTTTTTTTTTTTTTACCCTCCCCTCCCTTAACAAATTTAAATGAAAATATATAATTGAATTCTTA
The DNA here is from genome assembly GCF_000325575.1 of Pteropus alecto. Lineage (NCBI taxonomy): Eukaryota > Metazoa > Chordata > Mammalia > Chiroptera > Pteropodidae > Pteropus > Pteropus alecto. Next base: position 7,841,677 of record NW_006433950.1, read on the forward strand.
AATTTAATTTCCATGCGTATCAAGACAGACAAATGCATAGAAAATTTTCTATGACGTAGTCTCTGGTTTTATGACAAAAGAAAATAAACAAAAGGATTTTTATTTTGCACTGTTAGAGTCTAAAAATAACATATATAGGATCCTAATCACCTCTCTATTTCAGAAAAGACTTAAACAGTTTCTATCTGGAGAAGTCAGAGTTAGATTTTCTTAAAGCTGGCTGCCTGCCCTGGTGGGCGACAAAGATAATATTCAAGGCCTGATCCCAAAGAGGAAAAACAAAGCCTTTCCAGAAATGTCTATACTAAAAACACACATTTTCCACACAACAGAAATAGTTTACTAATGTATATTCTCTGCTGATTTTTCCCCCATTTCCACTTTCAAATTTAAGAAAAAGCTGTCTTCCTTCCCCTCCCTGCCCCCAAGTTTGGTCAAAGCAGTTGAAATGGCATGAATGACTTAACTCAGGAGTAAAAAGGGTATTAGTTAAAGAGATACTAATTACAGCTGTTTTGAGAAACGCCAAGCTTTCAGAAACTCTACCAGGAGCCATCCATCCCTACTGAGCTGCTACAGACCCCAAGATTATCTTGTCTACATTGGCCTGGAACATCCCTGGCACAATGCTCCTCCCACACCCCGAGAGTGTTACAACATGGCAGTGGGAGGCCAACCGTGGAGGTGACGAAAATCTCTGGACGATGGGTTTCATTTCCAAACGCATCACCTACAGAAATAAAAAATAAATAAAAACAAGGGTGGCAGATGAAGGCGTCGATCTTTACTGAGGAAACTATGTAAAGGCCGAGGAAAGTTTAGAAAATCAAACTGGGCATTCAAATGAAATGAACTTATATATATATTTTTTCACTCGTCACCACTATCAAACTTTTAGTCCCTCTAATTCTGTCTCCATGAAACATTAGATCATTAATTTGCCCAGCCATAAATCGAATGGAGTTGACCAGGGCTGATGACTGGCTGCGAAGTTCTCATGGAAATACGGCAGGTGGGCCAAGCAGCTGGCGCTTCCCGGACACTCATGGCACAGTGTTTACCGTGGCATCGAAGGGCAGCAGAGCAGAAGGATGCTGTGTGATCAAAATAACCTTTTCCTACAGGTAAAATGTTTTCAAGCTCTGGGAGTAGGAGGGATGGTCGATAACGTGTATCCAACATCAGAGTAGAGATGACCTCCAGGTGCAAATCCGGGCGAGGTGGGCTCACTCACCGCAGCCTGCCCCTGAGAGCACTTTTGTTCCGTATATGGTGGCTCCTCCCCATCCTTCCGGTCTCAGTTCAAGTGTCATCTTCTCAGAGAGGCCTCTCTTAACTTCCCCGCCTAAATGAAGTACTGATTTAATACTGCCATCAATAAAGAAATGGAGCCCATAGTTACGGTTGTAATGAGGAGAGTCAACACTCCCCACAGACCTGCGCGGAGCCCCCGGAATGTGCTGACACAGAGCAGAGGCCTGGGGGTGCAGTGGGGAGCCAAGGAAGAGAGCTGAGCCGAGTTTTCCTAGCAGGGGAGGGTCCCAGAGGATTGGAGACAAAATACTAAAAATGCCTGGCACGTGGTAAGCCCTCAGTATGTGAGATCTTTTGTTACCTCTTAAAGAAAACCCCAAACTTGCAAATCTACGTGAAGAAAACGAAGGAATGACCATACTCTCAAAGCATTCAAAGGGTCCTCTTTTCGCTCAGGACTTCGCTTGCCCCTCTTTGTACTCACAGCCTCCTGGACACATGCGCAATACAATTCGGTTTGCAGAACTTGTCATTTGGGGTGCCAAAGTGACGCGAATAGCAATAATAAATGTAATGAGTGCCTGAGTAGGACAAAAGGAAAACAGCCTGTTTCTGGACTTGGAAATTCTTCAAAAGACAAGGTCCTCCAGGGGCAAGTGGCAGCTCGGAGCCTAGCCAGGGAAGCCCCCTCGACAGCCCACCAAGTTCTTCCCTTCCAGCTGCAAGGAGAGGCAGTGCTCCTAACCAAGCGTGCCACTTCAGGCTGGCCTGGGTGACCATAGGTCCGGAAGAGAGAGATAATGTCCTCAGCCACCATCAGGGGCGGCAGCCAACAGACAGCCCTGGTGGAAGAGGATTTGGACAACAGAGAGAAGACATCGGTGGCATGTCCTGGAAGAGGAAAAGGGTGGCAAAGGTGGCAAGCAAAGCTCTGTCTCCCTAATTCCAATCAGTCGGCGCTGAGGCAGGGCATGGGGAAGTGGGCTCCAGATCCCTTTGAGGGGTCGGGGGTTGCTCTATGGGAAGATTTTATCTTCTTCGCATTGGGATTCTATTAAATTATACTTGAAACGTAATTTCAAAGATGCTATCCAAGTAATATGTGCATTTAATTAAAACTCACCTTTTTTTTCAATGCTTTATAAGTAATTCAAGCACTAAAGTTGGAACAGCCCGAGGGCGATTGGTTATAACCCCAGTCACTGCTTTTCCACTGCTAAATTCTCTCACCTACACGCCTCCCTCTCCGGTCTCCATTGTGCCGCCCCCGCCTGGCACTGTTCTGTAATTCCAGCCTCCGACCGGAGCCTTCCTCACCTCTGGGCCTCCATAAAGCCAGCAGGTACTTTTCTGAAAAGCAGATCTGTCCACGCCATTCCCCGAGCTATAGTACTCCTTCCTGAGCTGTCCCACAGCGTTCAGGACAAAGGGCAAACTCCCGAGGGTAACACCTCAGATGAGGCCTTCACAGTCCCTTCCCCTCCTGCCAGGACTGCCAGTGCCCCTTTGCCCCGAGCCCTCTGGGCATCAGCCACAACCAGCTGCTCCCTACCAAGCCTCTCTCTGGCTCTGCTCTGCCTGGAAGGCCCTTCCTCCCATTCCTCAGCCTGCAAGACCTGTGTGTCCTTCAGCCTCTACTATTATCTCTTTGAACTCTTCCCTTTAAATTCCTCATGCAGCTGGTTTCGAATTCCTCTAAGTGACCAGAGTGTCCAATAATCACCTCTATTACAGCATCTTCGATTTAGGGTGTGATTTGTTTGTTTGTTTGTTTCTGTATTCCCTAAGAGAATGTGAGTTCCTAGGACCCTGGCCTCATTTTATTCCCAGTGCTCAGCACTGAGCAAAGCAAAAAGTCCATAGTCAGCAACTGCTTCTTGGATGAATGAGCGATGGTAGGTACCCTGCAGCTGCCAGAGCTCCCTTTCTGCAAAGCAAATCTGACTGCATCATTTCTGAGGCGAATCCCTTCCTGGGCTCCTTCTCAGATGAGGTTACACTGGGGGCTATTAACAAACACAATAAAAGAAGGAAAAGGGAGAGAAGGAGGAGAAAGATCTATGGAAATCTGACGAGTTAGTTATTTTCACTGAGTTTCTGTGTCTTCATTTGTAACACAAACCGTGCTGCCCAGATGAGCTTAAGAGGGATCTTCCAGTTCTCAGATTCTACCCCGTTGGCTCCAGGAAGTCTTCCCCGAACCTCTAGCAGCTATAACTCGAGTCTTAGCACCACCTAGTGATGAACAGGCACAGCAGCAGTGAGGAGAAAGGTGGGGAGCAGGGAGGATGAACGGGACAGGGAAACCCCAAGCTGAACTATATGACGAGGCAGCAAGAAATTAGGTCAAATGTGAAGTTAAACCCAGAGGCTAAACCTCAGTGACTTTGAGTCCTTCATCCTGGTGACGAAATAAGTAATGAACCTCAGAACGTGTATGAAGCAGCCAATCAGGATGCCTGGAACATGAAAAAGGCAGCCATACAATTCCTGTGTCCTGTGGTCCTCTTGTTCTTTTATCGATTTACTGCTTGACGTGCTAGTTATATCTTTTCCTTGAGAGAAAATGTACTTTTGAAGAATCTATGGCACAAAATTCTAATAACCCAATAAAACTACAAATTAAGTATTTAATTAAGAGTACATATATATTTTCCAAAAAAAAAAATTTTTTTTGACCCTCGGAGTGTGATAAGAAAAGGTTAAAATTTCAAATATGGCCAATTAACATTATGAAAAATATTAAGAACGATTCTGAGAGAAGCAATAAAACAGTAACGAAACACGAGTGTCTAAATAATGATCACATGTAAGTTCCACTAAAACTACCAACATAAATCACTTATGAACCAAATATTTGATTTCTAAATTACTTTCTAGTTGCCGAAAATAAGAATCAGCCAACAAACTGAACAAATAACAATTTTCTTTTAATTGAACATTTACTGAAGGAGAATAACACTGAGACTTTGCTAAATATAATCTGTCACTGGGGCCATGCTCCTGAGACCATTTTCTGGGCAAAGCAAACACTTCAAAGAGTAGGAACTTTGTGGACCCTGAAATAAACAAGGGCCTTTGAATGGGGAAAGGAGACAAATTAGTCCTGCATTTACACTACTATCTCTAAAAGGAGATTGCACTGTAGTGCATAATTACATTAACAAATAATAGTAACCTCCATCTGCAGAGCACATGACTCTTCAAACCCATCCTTAAACGTCACACCTAATTGGGGTCCGATAGAATCTCAGTAACTATTTATTGACTGATACCTTACATATACGGCCATTATTACTGTATGACCCAGAAACGCATACAGTATCACATTAAAACTGCACTATTTCACTAAAGTGACTATATTTTCCAAGCCAAAAACGAGGCCACTTGTACAGACAAGAACGTGCACGTAGAGACAAAGGGCAAACCGAAACTACCGATATGTATATCATCTCCAGATTATTTCATTCTTGGGAAATTTACAATCTAGAAGGGTTTGGAAAAGGCAGAAACTACAGAAGGAAAAAAACAAGTCGCCTTTTTGCTACTGGAATCAGAATCCAGTGGGCAGATTTCGGAGACAGCTTTGAAAGACGGGGATAGATGACTCGTCTGGCACAGGCAGTTCAGGCATTAACAACATAAAAGAATGTAGCCAGTTACGAGCCATGGACTTATGAGGCAGGTCTATGCCTGATTTTTATATTTCATTTGCCATTAATTATTTGCCTCACCCTGTAAGCTTCCTAGATGTATCTCTTTTATGCCTGATACAGTTACATAAAGGAGGCTATGTTCTATCTGGATCAGCTCAAATTCAAAAAGAGTTTTAAAGGCACAGAGTTGAACAATAAACTTTCAATAAATAAAAAAAGTTTAATTCTAATAATGCTTAAATAGGTAACTAAAGCATTCATGGAAAAAGTCCATTAACCCAGTCAGTGCGAAGTCATCAGCTTCATAATAAAAGCCAAACAAGGAAAACACCTGCAATTAATTTCGTGGTGATTTAAAATATATTTACGTTACTGTGAAAAATTACCTTCTGAACTGGCATCCATTGAAATGTAAATGTGTTCTTATTCTCCAAACTATCCCTTTTTTTTTTTGGTCCGGAAATTGCATTTGTAATTTCTGTGTGTCCAGAGATGTCACAGCCACTGCCTCTGTTTTGTTGATAAGTGTGCTCTGCTGAGGGGTTTTAATAAGAGTTATTTTTCCTGTAATGAATCCTCAGCAAATGAAGCCTGTCTTTTCAGCTTGCTGGACGCAAGTGTGCCTTGATTAATGAACCTGTCAGCTCGATGAGCTGATATCACACAACAAAGGCTCAGCTAAAAAAGAATGTCACTTCTTATCCTGGTTGGCCACACACTTCTGGTATACAAGCTTTGTACACCTACCCAATATATCCAGTATTTCATTTGGGGTTTGGTTAATAATAAGGAAAATTACATTAAAGAAGATAATTGAATTATTTATTCAATAGAAATAATTTCTTTTGTTCAAATAATGTGCTTCATATGTGCAGGGTTGTTTTTTTTTCCTATTTTTTCATTCCATCAGCTGAACTGCTCCCCAACCACTGAAATCAATGTATAGATCGATATAAAGAACATTAATTTTTTCTAGATTCTGCCTGGAGATAAAGCCTTGCAAGAATAGAGTTGTCTGAGAGGGGAAAAAATAAAATCCTTAAATGAAAATATTTTGCTTTAATAAGTCAAAGACATAGAATCAGTTAAAAGTTAAGGCTATATGCTTTGATAGTCAATTTTAATGTGCTTTTATGCTGTCAGATTCCATCTCTGTGGAAGAATCAGAGAGCTCAGATTACAGGTGAGCAGAATTATGCACTACGCCGAGCTTCAAAACAGACAATATTCTTGAAAAATTACATAACCATTTGGGCAGAATAAATTTCAAGGGGATTATGAAGATGAGCGGTCCCAAAGTTATAACACAGTGGACTATCTCAAAAAGCGCATTCCGTCATGTGACTAAGGGAAATTACTAAATGTCACACTAAAGCTCAACAAAAGAAGGAAGGCAAAAAATAGACTTCTTTCAATGCCTGGGGAGATGCATATATATCAGGCTAGAGTACAGGTACATGCATACACAGTTTCCATAACTATAAACATCTAAAATGTTACAAAATAATAAGAAAGGGAATGTAAGCCTAGAGCCAAGGAAGCAGACACAGTGTCCAGCAAAAAGAAAGCGCGGGGTCACGTTTCTAAGGCTGGCAGAGTCTAATCAAACAGGGACATCTAGTTCACATAAATACCAAATTTGAGTACATCAAAGGACCGAATAAAGAATCAATGACAATGTAGGGGACATCGTAGATGTCATTTATAAGCATTCTAATGGGATTGAGGACAGCAATTCTGTGTTAAGTACACATACAAGTCATGAAACACTTAATAGAATGCAATATAAGAAAGCTCATTGAAGATATCACGCACATGCAGCTTCTTAATACATGGAACACAAAGAGATTTAAGCAAGCCTTCAGCAGAAACCAAAGTTTACAATAAAACAAAACATTAAAGAAATGCATAAAGTCTCTATAGCAGACCACTTCCTTATTTTGATTGATTTAAAAGAGTAATGGTCTTTTCTGCTAGATAGTCTACAAACAGCAAAAAGAAATCGCTAAGCCGAACAGCTCCAAGTCCCCAAGCATACAGGGCTTTGAGCGCTGTTTGTTAGTTGTACCATTCAACATTATATCATCTGCTGAAAAATTAAGAAAAATATTCTCACTTTCCTTTATGTTAGGGAAGAATTACCCCGGATCACAATGGATAGCTCAAATATGAATCAAAGTTTCTAATCTGCTTTGCTAGTCTTCAAAAATTTCTTCTCCATAGTCATCCTGTAATAATTCTTAGGAATAATTTTAAAAGAGAATCTACCTACATTCTCAATTCTATCGTTTCGAACTAAACTTAGGTTTTGATTATTATTTTTTGGTACCAACTTTTGTGGCTCATAGTCCTTTCCGACAGTTTCTTTCCTGGCAGGTACTGTTCATCACAGATTTGCCTAAAGTCATCCAATATATTATCTGTCATGGCATTGAGGTCAAACTGATTTTAAAGCCATTTACTTCCTTCAGGCTTATATATGGAAGTTTTACCTAAATTATTCTTTTAGAGCCACCTGGAAACACTTGAAGTTCTTTTTTTTTTTCCCCTTTCTTTAAGTAGCAAAGCGCTTTTAGTTTTAAAAATCCAGAAATGCAGAAAGTGGGGTTGACCAGCGCGGTCCCTACACATCTTTACAGAGACTGACTGCAGGAAAACACAACGGCCCTGGATTTCTCAGGGCTCCAGGGAAAAGCTCCAGCCTCCTGCGACTCTGCAAATCTGTGATCATTAGGTCTGTAGCCATTTGTCTAGCTAATTGCTCTCCTCTGAAAGGATGATAAAGTCCCTCTTATCCAATCCAGGGAGACGGCCAAATGGCTGCAACTGGGCCCAAGTCCCTAGATGAAGCCCCAAGGTGCAGAAGACACCAGCGCTATGTCCCTGGGTATTTACATCAAAAGGGGTGAAGTCCCAGAACTTGGAGACTCTGCTAGGCAGTAAAAGCAGAGACACTGGGGGGCTGTCTAGCTCCTGGAGGGATTTTTTGCAAACCAAAGGGTGGGAGGAAAGTTTCTGGCCCATTAGATTTCTTAGGAGAATCTTTCAAGAAGGGAGGGAGGGTAGCTACTCCTACCTCTTTATAAGCAGAAGTACATTGTTTTTCCTCATGCCTCACCTGTGAAGTGTCTGGCTACTTGCACAGGACATTTGAACCTTGGCCCAGGGTAAGACCTGGGGGAAGTGCCGGTGACGTGATGTACTTATTATTTACTTTAAGGTAATTAATAAGTAATCTGTCTCTGATACAGAATACTTCGTGTGTGCATTCAGCATAAAATTAATAAGCATGACTATTAGAACCAAACATTGATAAAGACTGGGGTGGGTTCTTTCCCTTCTCCTCCACCAATCATGACTGGCTCTGGAGAAGGGCGGGGATGAGGCATCCAATCAAAAGCTTATTCTTGCCTTCCCAGAATAAGGCTGGGAGGTGCTGGAATGCCTCAGAGCCAAGCTCAGCAGTGGAGGCTGCAGCCCCTGTTGTGCAGTGCAGTAGAGTTACCAGATAAAATACAGGACACCCAGCTTAATGTGAATTTGAGATAAATAATAAATAATTTTTACCATAAAAATATCCCAATATTGCATGGGCAACACTTATACTTAAAACAAAACCCTCCATTCATTGTTTATCTGAAGTTGAAATTTAACTGAGTATCTCGTATTTTTATTTGCTAAATCTGGCATTCTACCACGGTAACCAGTGAAGACCCTTTGGCGATGCCAATACTTTATACCCATTGAAAGAATAAAATTAGAAGAGCACTCAGATCTTTTTTCTCTTTATTTCTGAAGGGATACTGGAGGAGAGTGTGCTCAGGATACTGAATCCCGAAAATGTTGCCATCCACAACTGAATGTGTCCCCCCCACCACCCCTATTCATATGTTGAAACCCTAACCTGCAGTGTGGCTATATTTGGAGACGAGGCCTCTAAGGGAATAATTAAGGTTAAATGAGGTCATAAGGGTGGAGCCCTAATCCGTTAGGATTAGTGCCCTTGTAAAAAGAGACACCAAGGAGCTCATGCTCTCTCTATCCACATGCACCAAAGAAAGGCCTTGTGAGGACAAGTGAGAGGTTGGCCATCTGCAAGCCAGAAAGAGAGTCCTCGCCAGAAACCGAAGCCGTGATCTAGTACTTCCTGGCTTCTAGGACTGTGGGGAAATAAACTTCTGTTGCTTCAACCACCCAGCCTGCGGTGTCTTGTTATGGCAGCTGAGCAGACGGAGACAATATGGTTACAGCTGGCTTATCAAACCTTCATTGAATCTTCTTATAACAACTCTTATGCTAAAATTGTTTTAGTCCATCTAGCTAAAATATGGAACTCCCGAAGCCCAGAAAGTGACTGGAACAGTGCTCGGCACATAGAAGGAATTTTAAAAATATTTATCAAATGAATGAAAGTTACCCAGCTGAGGTCACACTGCAGGTCTGTCGCAGAAGCAGGACAGTGGCTTCAGGAGCCTCGTTTCCCAACTGTTTCTGTCGCTAGCCAAGGTGCTGATTCCCTGAGGATTATTTCCTGTGCCTGGCTAGGTTTGGAATTCCTTGTCTAATTTGGCTCTAATAATCCCCTTCCTGATCACATCACAGCAGCGTGGTGGACAAGACTAACTGAATGGGAAAGCTCTCTGAAAACCACAATGAGAATCACCTGTGTTCTCAGCACTTAACTGAAAGACAGCAGTGAGAGGCAGTTGAGTCTAAAGGATCATTGATGAGGAGGGTCTGTCCCGAGATCTTTGCTGCTGTGTCCCTTTTCAGGACGGGGAGGGAGCTGGGAAAGCCTGTGGGAAATGAGTCTTGAAACGCAAATTCTCCTTGTGGGAGAATTAAATCACTCTCTCCTAGTCATTTTCCCATCCACCGAGAAGTATTTGAATCTGATGTTGGTCAAAACAACCCCGCCTCCTTTCTCTATTCCCTTCTCCTAGATTCTCTTCCCGACGTTTGAATTTAGACACCGCAAATGCCTGTACTAGACCAAAAATCGCACTCAGAATGAGTAGCCTAGATCTTGAATTTTAAGTAACCAGGAAACTCCCAGAAGTACTTGTATCTGCATCAGTGAAATTTCTTTCCTTGCAAGCAACAGAAACCAACTCTGACTAACTTAAGGCAAAGATGAATTTTTTCAACATTCACATGTAATTAGGGAAAAGCAGAAGACCAAAGCAGGAAAAACAGTTAGTAATAAGTTAGTAACAAGAATCTGAGCAACAAGACGAATAACCTGTGGGGTCAGGATGCCGAAGTTGTGATGCATCTGCTCCCGCTTTTTTTCCTTTCCCGCCCATCTCATTGCTCTACTACCAGAATGTTTTCAGCTGCAGGTAACAGAGATCATGACTAAGAATAGCTTAAACAGTAAAAGCATCTCACTGTCTTATGGAGATGAATGGTTTGGGGGTTGGTGTTGCAATTCACGCATGTCACAGTCTGCATCTTTGATCCTTTGGCCATTTGATCACAAAGTGGCTGCTGCAGCTCCAAATACTTCCTCCCAACAGTATTGCAAGCAGGAAGAAAGATAGACAGTGGAAATAGGGAGTTTTCTTTTTATCAAGGAGGCCACCCATCGTCCTTCCCTTTATATTTCATTGGTTGGAACTAGCCACAAAGGAGGCTGGGAAAGTGGGTATCGGACATAAAGGATCAGAAGAGCGTGACTGGCTTACACCGGGGCTTCATTTCTGGGGCTCAGCATGTTGCTGCCCAAAACAAAATTGGGGTTCCGTTAGCAAGGAAGAAGGGGCAGCAGCTCTCCATATTGGATATTCAGGAAAGAGAGCCAATGGTCTTAGCTCAAGTCACCACATTTGAGCATAATTGAAAGGTGAGGTTTCAAAAGGGAGCAGGATCCTGTGTCTGGAAGGAGGGAGATGGAAACTGGGTGCAAAAGAGACTCATCTCTATCTCCCTCTCCCAGTGGCCTTTTCAGACATCGGGCGGTATTCCAACCAAGCCAGGACAGGCTATGTAATATTTGAGGCCCAGTGCAAATAAAAATGCAGGACTCTTTTGTTCAAAAATTATTAAGAATTTTTAAATGGTGACAGCAGAGCATTAATTAAGCACGGGGTCCCTCTGAGCATAGGGCCATGTGTGACTGCACTGGTCACACGCTCATGAAGCCTTCCCTGGGTCTAGCCTAGAGCAGAGTGACCGACCTGGGAAAATAAGCTTTGGTTAAGGAGTTTTAGGGTCTGTTTTTGTACGAAAATGGATTAAATGGATTCATGGATGGAGGAGAAGCTGTGATATTTATATTGCTATAATTAACATTTCTCTTGGTCTTAGTACCAGCTCTTAGTTAAAGAGCAAAGAAAGAGACGATCACACCCTTTCTATGCATATAACCCAAGACACAGGCAGAATTCAGAGAAGACTGAGTTTTCCAGAGGGTTCTACTCCTGATGTAGCAGAGGAAGGGGAATAGAAGTCAGCTTTACTCCTCACGCCCATTCGAACTTGGCGATGCCAATCTATTATCTGATCGTCACGGTAGCCCTGTGTGGTGTAATATATTATCTCCATCTTATGAGATGAGATCATGGGGTCTCGGAGACGTCCATGGTCGCCTGTGGGATGTGGTCATTCTGGGGCTGGAAGCTATAGAGTTGGAACCCAGAGCCCATGTTTATTTGTACTCTGTACCATCAAACAAACCTGGGGCTGGGAAATTTGTAAGCGATTGGCTTGGTGAGACCAGCAGGTGAGTCTAGACATAAAGGGGCTGTTTTAAGGGGTCGTAGAATCTTAGGGTCTAGGGAGGCTTGATAAGGTATGCCACAAGGATATCACTCAGCCACAGGGATGCAGGATGGATGAAGGTCTCAAAGATGTCAGTGGGAGATGAGCCAGGGAGGCTGAGCCAGGAAATAAACGTAGGTTTTCTCACAAAAGTGTCTGTCATACGTGATCAGCTTCTGAAACGAATCCACAAGCCAGGAATATTTGTCTAAATACTTTTAATTAAAATGCACTGTAATAAGATGAAAGCTGGAGTGTAAAATGCAGTTCACATTTACTAGGAAAGCAGATGAAAATATTCCAGGTAGTTGAATACATTTTGATAATGAAATTTTAAACAGCTGCATGGCTTTAATTTTATTTAAAATATTCATGTAGTTAAAAAAAAAATAGCTTGCTATTTATTTTCTACCAAAATGCAGAAAGTATTGAGACATTTTAAATTAGTAGAGATTTAACACACATGAACAAAAATCCTGTTTCAGCCGCAGAATTACAGTGTCTCTGAGCTGTACCCTCCATACCTTGCTCATCGACCTGTACAATTCTATTTGGAGAATAATGCCAGCCTCCAATTCAATTTATCTAACATCCAAGTTTTGTGAAAGTGTCAAGTGTAATGAGATAGCTCAGTGAAATTAAGACACTGTTAATCTCATTTCAAAATCAATTTTTCTTTCCAGGACAATTCTTGGGAACCTCAAAAATATCTTGCTTTATAGAATAAGCAGTATATATTCAAGGGTTGATAGCTAAAAGAATAAGTACATTCATATAAAAACAAGATTCCTTATAAAACAGGCCCTCAGAGTGAGGATGCCCTTGAAACATTTTGCCATCTACCTGAGGGCAACGAGCTTACTTTATCGATATATCTGAAATACTCGCTAAAGATGGAAGTATTCTCTACGCTTGGACCTTAGAATATTCAGTGCAAATATGGAAATGATAAATGGGGACGGTAAAGAAAAAATAATAATAACCCAAACCTCCAGACTTCTCTGATTTAAAAACAGTGTTTAGGGTGAAGCTTTGATGTTTTATTGCAACATCGTGCTTAACAGCATAAAATTGGAGACAACGCAAATGCGCGTCCATGGGAGAGCAGCTAAGTGTTACGGTCCTTCCATGCAATGGACCAGAGTGTGGCCGTGAAATAAGCAGGCATGCTCTCTATGTACCGAAACCGAAGATGCTCCCAAATAAATCAAGTGAAAGATAACGGCGGCTCTGGTAGGCTACCAATTGTTTAAAACTAAAAATGGAAGGGAACAAGGATACGTTTACACAGTTCTCTGTGTAAACTTCAAATATCTCTGAAAGGATACACAGGAAACTGATAACAGTCGTCGCTTCTGGAAGGGGAGCGGGGAGGTTGGGCGCCTGGGGTAAGAGGGAGAATTTTCACTGAGTCCCTTTCATACTCATGTAAATATATTACTACCTATTAAAATAAATTAACAGAAGTTTTTTTTAAGGATAAAATAATGTCACTTATCATTATATTCAATGTGACGATCACTCGGATCACGTGATATGTCATCAACTAAATAAACCTGTTCGTCACCCTGGAATTTGGAAATGCTCTGACCAGGCTGAGAACTCCCATACTATTTAATTTTTCCACGGAGGAAATGAATGTTCTGCTTTTAGTTTGATGGACAAATACAGACATTTGCAAGCTCTCAAAGGCCCCATCAGCAGTTCCCAATGTTCTTGTAATTTTGTATAAAATGGGCAGTACCTATCAGAAATCTGGGCCTTTTGTGTTCGTTGTTGCTGGTGGAAACAAACATACTAGCTTTTGCTTTTAATCACCCACTCCCCCAAGAGCCATTCAGTATGTGAATCAAATCCTCAATAGATATCCACTGATCAAATTACTCCCCCCAACCCTTTTTCTGAATCATAATAGTAACATGCCATGATCTGGAGAAAATTCAGGGACTTCAGTGGTGTCAGTTGTGAGATTTCATCTTCTAGGTTTTATCTCAGTTGCTGCCCTCATCTCTATAGCAAGGGTGTCCAAAGCCAGTAGTAGATTAATCCCTGCTGATGAGAGTTGGTGACTGGCAGAGGAGATGCTCAGAAATGCTCACAGCCCCCTCCCCCCACCCC
>NW_006433950.1:7856450-7868224 GCF_000325575.1 Pteropus alecto
AGGGGTGCAGGCTGGTCCTGGGCAGCCAAACCCACTTCTCCCGCGGCATCTTCCGAGCTCTTGGCCTGGATTGGGGGTGCAGGCTGGTCCGGAGGTGCAGGCTGGTCCCGGGCAACCGAACCCGCTTCTCCCGCGGCATCTTCCGAGCTCTTGGCCTGGAATCCGGAAAGGGTGACTCGTGAGGCGGAGAACATCCAAGGGTATTGGACATCCCTGTTCCCCTGATCAGACCCCCAAGAAGGAGCACAGCGGAGCCTCAGCCTGTGCAGTCTAACCAGCGGGGGGCTGGGCGGGGCCACATCAGGATTGCAGGTCTGAAAGTGGGGTGAAGTTGCCCTTTTAAGGATAGAGCCTCGCCCCTGAGCTGTGGCAGGAGAGGCTGTGACCAGGCAGGATCCCCGCTAAGGCCTCTGCAAAGCTGAGCCGATCTGCCCTGCCCGCCCTGGGTTTGGTGCTCCTGGGTGAATGAGAAAAACTCCAAGCAAACAAGGAAAAGGCTGATGAGGGCAGGAGCAGCTGTGGCCTGGCAAACTTTCCGGAATGTCTCAAAGACTGACAGCCCCGGGGACAACTGGGCCGGGTGCCACTGGCAATAATAGGCTGGGCTGAGCGCTATGTTTGGGAAATCGGTGGGTTCCTTTAGCCTCCAGCCGATGGGGTTCCCATGGATGCTGGCCACGGTCTGTGCATCAGTAGGAAATTGGGTGAAAACCCAAGCTTTTGTGGATACACATGGCCCCTGCTGCCCTGTCTGACTCCATCTGACCCCATCTCTGCACAGAAGGACACTGCAGAGCGGGCAGCCCCCAGACCTGGAGGCCCGGTGGTCCACAGCTGTCCAAGTCCCACCTGAAGCGGTGGCAGTGAGTTAAAGTGAAAGCAGTCAGCATGCGTGGGAGGAGCAGAGACCCCTGACGTCTGCGCGAGTCATAGGGTGTTGAAGAAAGGGAAGTAGGGGTGTGGGGACAAGACTCTCCTAGAACCCGAGGCAGCTCGGGGGACCTCTGTCTGTTTCTGCATGTTTGTCACGCCTGTTCCACCCTCCCCCGTCCACTCTAAACTCTAACCATGTACTTCTAAGGCAGGACGCCCAGACGGTGCCCATGATAGGACTTCCTGAAGCATCCTGCTATAAATGGAAGCAGAGGAATCATGGGAAGGTTCATCATGTTCAAAATGCTTTCAACAAAGGTATCCCGCCTCGTGTCTACCACCCCATGTGGCAATCATGAGGAATCTGGGTCTCAGAAGGCTTGAGGAGCTACCCAGGTCACAGAGCTGGCAGGGACAGAGCTGGCATTTGTCTCGGACAGCTATCTGAGAGCATCTTGCACTCTGCCATTCTGCCCTGGTTCTGAATTGCAGGGGAAATGCTTTTTATTGGAACACTCGTGCAAATTTAATTCACATCTCCAAGCTGCTTCGGTGAAGAACTAACACTAGGAGCCCATTACAGATAAAGCCTGTCAATCTTGGAGCTCACGTCCACTCAGCCAGCCCTAGAGACTCCCAACTTGCCAGCTTGACTCTGCCCTTGACAACCATGTCTGTCCTCAATCTGTAGTCTACATCTGAAGACTTGGAACCCCAGGTGACTTTGATATCACTCTTCAGACTCCTGTTGTCACATGGCTTCTGGATGGGTCCCCTGGACTCTGACACCAGCCTGGATTGAGTCTAGGTTCACTGGGCTCCTCTGAAATCTCTTATGTATACTGCTGCCCCTTCCAGCCACTGAGCTCCTGCCTAAACCCATCTCCCATTCCCCACAGCCTCCCTAAAGGACGATGATGAGCAGCCATAATTAACGCAATCGTTCTAATTGGCATTCTTGGCATTCATCACAGAAAAAAATTCCCAGAACTAATTTTTAAATTCTCCGCAGATTTACGGGGGTGGGGGCAGTCAGCGCGGTGCCTGTCGCCTTGGTTTTTCTTTCAAATCTTTTAAATTGTCACAGACACAACATTAAATATGAGAACGTCGCTGTCATCTGGGGAGGGACTACACCAGGACTTCCCTTTGCGGAATCCACCTCCCACCAGGCCTCTGCAGAGCACTCCATCGAATGGCTCAGGAATTGACATGTGATCTACGTCTGTCCAATGACAGTGAGCCCTGGGACTTTTGCCGGAATTACTGGAAAAGAGGTTCTTTCTATTGGAGCTGCCAAACCAGGAGGGTGTAATCCTAGAGCTCTTGGGGGCCTGCCTGGGAACGGAGCCATCCCGAAGGAAAGCAGGGATCACAGAATGGCACAACTTATCCTGTTGAATCGTTTGAGCTTTTGGCTCCAGCCTCGCCCAGACTTTTCGAGGACTCAGCCCAATACATTCCACGTGCTCCAACTAATTCGAGCTTGTATCGTCACTTGCATTTCTATCGCTTGCAACCAAACGAGCCCGGACCGATACAAAGTTGAAAGTGTGGTCCCCTCTGTGAGGCCCCCAGGCCTTCTTCCTGGCACGTAATTGAAATGGACGGGTGGCGGGGGTCACGACAGCATTACCTGTTCCAGCAACTGTTGCCGTTTCGCAGCCGCCTCCAGCGCAGCCAGTTCTTTGAGTCGAGCCCTGAGGTGGGCCAGCTGGCCGCCTTTTGCGCCCTTGGCACCCATCTTTCCCGCCGCAGCCAGGGCAGCATTGAAGAGCTTGGGGGTGCCGGCCCGGGGAGGCAGGATGAGCACGCTCTTTTCCTTGGGTTTGTTGTTGTTTCTCAGCATGCGCCTGAAAGCGAGCAGGGTCCGCTATCAGCACAAGCCCGCTCTGGGAGGCCTGTCTGTGCAGTGCCCTTCGAGCTGGAGCCGTGCGCTGGTGGCTCTCGGGCTAACCATTTCCGAGTGCCTTTTCTGAGACAAGCACAGCACCAAGAGCTTCATGCAGAGCACCTCACTGAATGATCACAGCAACCATAATGACGTGGGTCTTATGGTCTGCACCTTAGGGATGAGGAAACAGAGGCTCAGAGGGGACGAGGACTTTTCTGAGGTCTCACAGGAAATAATAAAGGTCACTTTAATATATGGGATTAGAACGAGGATGCCCAGATGAAAATGGGCCCAGAGCCTTTGGCTTCTCTTTTTGTATCGCTATCATTTCATCATGAACACCATCGCCACTGTCAGCACTTACTGAGTATCTATTTGTGTCAGTCCCTGTGCTCAGACCTTTATAGTCACTATTTGGTGGCCCCTGTGATCCCTATCCTGGTGTTCATGCCTCTGTGTGATCCCCTCCCCTGGAGGGCAAGTGGGACATGTGACTTGTTTTCAACCAATAGCATACAGCAAGGGTGATCAAATATCACGCTTGCGATTATGCCGCGTAGAATCGTGATCTCTGTCTGGCAAGGAGACTCTCTCCCTGGCTGGCCTTGATGAAGCAAGCAGCCACATTGGGGGAGGTAATGTGGCAAGAATCTGAGGGTGGCCAGCAGCCAACAACTAGCTAGGAACTGAGGCCCTCAGTCCTACGACCGCAAGGATCTGAATTCAGCCAACGATGATGTAACTCTGGAAACAGGTCCTTCCCCAGTAAAACTTGAGATGAGACCCAGCTCTGGCCAACACTTGATTATAGCCTTATAGTGGACCCTCCTCAGCAGTCCCCAGACTTCTGACCTGTAGAAATTCTGAGGCAATAAATATTTGTAGTTTTCAGCTACTAAATTTGTGGTAATATTGTTAGCAGTAATAGATAACTGAGATACACTCTGTGTCACAGTAATCCGCAGGTAGGTATTATTATTTTCCCTCATATCAAATAAGGATATGGAAGTCCAGAGGGGGTGAGTAACTTTCCCAAAGCCACACAGCTAGGAAGTGGCAGAGCTGGAATTAAAATCGATCCTTCTGACCTCAGTGCCCCAGATCTTAACGACTGCAAAGCAACATCATGGTCATGATCTTCTTGGACATGGACACTACTCCTGAGAGTTTGGGAAACTAAGGCTTGGGAGGAGAGACATGCCCCAGATTGCTAGGAAGTGGCAGAGACAGAATAACAACCCAGGCTAAATGCAGTATATCACCCTGTTTCTCTAAATAAGGATAGAATTTTCCAACAAACAGAGCCCCAGCCTTTTATAAGGAATTTTTCATGCTACAAATATATGATGAGTGGCTTGGCTCAAGAACAAATGAACTTCATTTGTAATCTAGAGGACCTAGACTACTAATTGGCAAATTCATTCATTAGGGTCCAGTAAAACTTGTTTGTATAAAAATGAGGCCATTACTGCCTGCTTATCTAATCAGAGACAATGGATTTAAATTGTGCACATTGATATTAATTGCCCAAGACTTGAATTTTCTAGCTGGGGCTTCCCCAGGAGAATACAAACATGATAATTCATCAGAGGTCCCTTTCATGCCCAGCACTGTCACCTGTGTTATTTGAGTTCATAATTCATAGCACATCAGTCTGCAGGAAGACTCAGCATGGTACTAAAATGCCACAAAAGAACTATCTATCAGACCTTTGCTGATTACTAATGGCTAGCTCTGTTTTGAAACATTCGGCTGGGACATTTCCAGATTAAGGAAATTGAGCCTCGTTTTCGGATGACATGCATTTCACTATAATTAGGATCAAGCATTCATCCTCCTGGAGGAGGTGACACACATGAGACATTTTTGCCGTGTTTCTTGGAGTGGCCATGACGGAGAGCTGAGCACCACACTTCCTCGGGTCTCTCATAAAGTGGGGAGCGTAGACAGCATCCCACATGTGGTTCTCACCAACTCGGGCCCCTGTGCTTCTCAGACCAGGTCCCCCCTTTGATGAGCAGAGCCTGTATGTGACACCCTGCCTCTGTCCTCAAGCTTGCCTGTCCAGAGACCCAGCCTCTGGGGAGAATCAGCCCCTCCTGCTTCCTCGGGCTGCCTCACACCAGCACACACAGCTGGTCAGGAGCCAGGCCTCTGCAGGATCCTGGTCGATGTGCCAAACCCTCGCCAAACTCAGCTGAGGAATGGGACGGCAGCTCTGAGCGTGGCTTTCCTAAACAGCGATCCCCTTACAGGGAGAAGGGGAGCTGGAGCCAGTTGTCAGACATAAACTGTCGATTTTCATTATTTGGGTAAGTCCTGTAAAGTCCCTGCAAACACTGAATTAGTGACCACTGAACCACTGCTTCGGGGGGAAATACAGGATTAGATATCTGTGTGCTTCTCAACGTTCTCATCAGCTGATCAATACGTAACCTTATCTTGTGTGTGTTTCGGTTTAAAGACATCTTATTTAACATATGTTATTGATTCATTAACAATGAACTCGTGGCCAACAGCTCTGTAACTCATGCCTGAACGAAGGCCCGCCCCGGCCTTCTCTCCCTTAGGAGCATGAGATGGCACTCAGCACTATACTCGGGGGCCATTTTAAATCGTGAAATCAGCAACAAAAATCACAAAAATGTGAAAAATGTGGCACATGATAGACCATGGAAGGACATTTGTTTTCAGCATGAGCTGAATCGAATGCCCCCTTGTTCATCCTCAGTGGGAACTTGCTCTTGGGCTTCACAGATTTGTCGTTGCTCTGCATGTCTGCTAATGACCAGGAAAGCCCTTGAGTGTTGACTTTGGGGTTACAAATAAACTTTAGTGAGTAGGTGGATTGCAAATACAGAATCCATGAATCATGAAGATCGACCATGCTTCCTTGTCCCATTGCAGAGGAGGGGGAAGTGGGCAGATTCCGAAGGAAAAGCTCAGGTCGAACAGCCTTTGGAAGGGCCCAGCGGCTTGTCTAAGAGCCTCCAAGAAAGACGGACAGCTTCCTTCCCCGGGAGACCCCAGTGCCTTTTGTGTGTTACGCTGTAATGTCAACAGTATATCCACTCACCCGGGAGCTGCCAAAGCAATCCTGTAAAAATCTAAGTCACAATAAGTCACTCTGCTGTATAAAACCCTGCAGAACTCCCATCTCCCTTAGAATAAAAGCCAGAGCCATTACAAGGCTTTACCTACAAAGCCCTAGCTAATCTCGTCCCCTTGGCTTCTCCCACCCCATATCACACTCTGTTCATTTTCTTGCCAGTCTGCCCACACACCGAGCCTGTACCTCCTCAGGGCCTTTGCACATGCTGCTCCCTCTGCCTCGCATGCTCTTCCCTACAGATGTGGGTATGTGGGTGTATCTCTCAGCTCTGTCCACTTTGGAGGCCTAGTAGCACCCCTTTAGCAATGGGTGCACATGGGGCTCAGATGTGGGTTTCTAACCACCATTCCCCTCTAAAAGGAATCAAGGCTCCTTGGAGCAATGGCCATTTCCAGGGATGTAGCAGGAAAAGTACAAGAGGGGCCCAGGGTGTCTTATTGCGCCTGCAAGCAAGGAAACACCAAAATATGACTGGACATCACAAAGGTCCCTAGAGCCATCCTGAAGAGGCACCCACTAGCTAAATGGGGAACAACTGGAACATGAAAATAATCATAGTAACAGGATATTCATGGAAGGAAGTGAATCCATAATGATACAAAGAGACAAATAAATAAATGAATGAATAAATGGGAGTGGAGAGAAAGCTCCCCCTTACAGTAGAATGTGAGCTAATGAATGCAGGAGGCATAATGGAGTAAGAAAACGCCCACTCTGCAAGCCCCGTTGTAATCATTGTAAGGAACCCCCAGTGGACACTGAAAGCAGCGAGCGACAGTTTGATGAGAAACAGGAGGTCTATACAGTCTCAAAGTGACTCCCCATTCATTACTCACGAATGACATAGAAAAAAGAAATAGTAATGTTAGAGCGCAGAGGCTTTCACCAAGGGATCAGAGTAAAAATCGTCGGCGCCGGAAACACCGGCATCGTGTGCCTCTCCACACACGGCACGGACAAGGACACAGCATCGCCTCTCAGTGATTCCTGCCAAAAGTGTCATCCCAAGAAAACATCAGATAACCCTAAACTGAGAGGACATGCTACAAAATAACCGGCCTGCCCTCTCCAAAGCAGTCGAAGTCATCAAAGATAGGAAGAGGCTGAAGAACTTGATTCCACATCGAAGAGATGAAAAGTATGTGGCAACACAGCACAATGGGGCAGAAGGAAAGAAACGCTGTAAAATTGTCCCAATTTTGCTATTGGGACAATTAGCAAAATTCGACTACGGATCAGGGATGAGATCCTGGTACTGTTTCACTACTGAATTTCCTGATTTGACAAAGGTACTACGCTTATGAAAGAGAGCTTTTTAGTCTTTAAGAAATGCACATTGAAATATCTATACGGATTTTTTTTTTTTTTTAATTAAAAGAAGAATGTACCTGGCCTTCTTCCGGAGTAACTTCTGAGACTCAGGATAATGCACCAAAATTTCATTCAGGTCCTTCTTATCCAGAATGAAGAGGTTGGTAAACCCGTGAGCCACCACGTTGGCAGTGCGCCGATTCCCGCCCCCAACAGCCAGCAAGCTGGGGCAAGACGGGAGGGAGGTGAGACCTTCGGAAGCTGCAGTTCTAACCACACTAAAATCTTCACCTCCACTGTGTCGGCAGGTGCCAGGGGTGCATCCAAAGGGCCCTTGAGGACATGGTCCCGCCCACTGGCCATCCCGCCCGCTTCCCCAGCCTTTGCCCAGATCCCCTCCCTTCACCCCAGGTCCCCTCTGACCTTATTTCTCCAAACACAGATCCGACTTTCAGCGTCACCAGCACAGACTTCCCATCGGGGCCACCCAAGACCTGTACTTGCCCCGCCTGGATGATGTACATCTCGCGGCCTATCTCCCCCTGAAACAGAGAAGGGGCGAGTCCCTCTGCCATCGCCAAAAGCGGCCACAGAAGCAGCAGGGCTGAGCCCAGAGGCTGGGGCACAGCACGGAGGAACCTGCACCGGGGTCCAGCTCTGCTGCACACTTTGTGTGTGTGGCGGGGCCTGTGTCTCCCCATCTTGATTGGAGAAAGTCACCACCCCCTGGCCTGCCTAACTCCAGGATTACGGTGAGGAGTTAATGTCAGGGGGGTGATGATCAGGCAAGTGCTAGTTGTAATGGGCAGGTGTAATGGTATTCTGCAAATTCCCAATTATACACGCCGACGGAAAATCTAGCAGTGCTTCATACAGTGAACCAATCTCTGTGTCCAGCACATATCACATCAGGGGTTCGAATAGCATTTTCTAACTGAAGTAGGAATAATAACAAGAACAAAAATACCCAGCACTTACAATGAGAGAGGTCTGGAGCAGAAGGAACCAACCCTACGGACACCTTGATCTTGGACTTCTAGCTTCCAGAGCTGTAAGATGTACAGCTCTGTTATTTGAGTCACCCAGTTTGTGGTGCCTTGTTACTGCAGCCATAGCAAACTAATACAATGGTCTTAATCCCAAATTAAATCGAATGAGTGAATGAGTGAATGAATGAGTAGCTTGCTTTGGACTACAATCAGAAATACCCAGTCTGCCACACACCTTCCTGTCCTCATGGCCTCACAGGCCCTTGCCTGGTCTACTACTTGTCTCACCTGCCATGTTTAAAGGGCGAGAGACCAAGGACAGGTCAAGATGACTACACTTTTGATTCATTTGACAAACATTTCCTGGGTACCTCACACACGCATGATCTTCTTCACAAAAAGGAAGAAAGTTTTGTTTCCCTGCTTCAGTGTCCAATTTGACATAGGGCTGAAGTATGAGGGGCTTAAAGAGCTCCCCCTCACTTCACTCACCAGCCTGGGGGGTGGTTAAGTGGGGCGGCCTGGGGCTGTCTCCGTAAAATCATCGCAGAGCAAAACTAGACAGCAGAGGGCGCCATTCACACATGCTCAGCTTTCCACTGCGAACTTCCCAACAAACTGATTCACTTTTCCTAATGCGAAGCAAATTCTACATCACCCACAGGGATGAGAGCGGGTGCAATGGCACCTACTCTGTGCCAGGCACAACCAACCCACGAGGGAGATACTTTCACAATCCCTACTTTATACATGAGAAGAGAGAGACTCAGAGAGGGCAAGCCATTTCCCCGAGGCTGCACAGCTAGGAAGTAGCTCCGATGCCAGATGAATCACTCTGTTGCACCCAAACCCTTCTTGGCCTCTAAGGCTGCAGCTTTAAATTCTCATTCACCAACAGCACACTTTCCCCTTCTTTCCCCAGCTCTCTGCATCCAGAAACTTCACTGAAGCAGGCAACTTGGAAACGGGGGCCTTCTTGAGCTGGTGGCTCCTGAATCTTACCAGGGTTGCATGGCCAATATTTTCACCCCAACATACACAGTGGCCTTATTAACAGCTCTGTAACAAGAGGCTTGAAACCTGGTTCCTGTCGCCCCGCTTCCAACCACTCCTTACCAAATGACCTTGGTCTCACCTTGAATCCCAAAGAGTGGGAGGAGAAAGGGCCCTAGACACTGTCTAGCCCCAGGATTCAAATGCAAAAGTTTTCCAGGATCAGGTGGGTGGTGTGAAGGAGTAAAGGGGGCCTGGTATGTGGAGGGTGGGGGCGCGTGGTGTCAGGAGAGAGCACGATGTCCCCATGAAGAGCAGTCTCTTCTCCACCCTCCAAGCTGACTCTTGCTATTTGGGAAGGTAGGTTTCGATGTTAGCAGATTTTCCATTTTCAGCCAGAAATCTGGATTTTTGTGTAAAACCTTCTATTTTTCAAGGTTGAGGCCTTATTCAACTTTTTTTTTAAGATTAGACAAAACAAAAAGCGAATCACAAACACCTTCAGCCCGGCTCCTGTGCTGGGGCCACCAGTTTGCAACCTCTGTTCCATTCCTCCTCCCACCCCCTTTTCCTGATTACAGGACCAAGACCAGGAAGCAGCTCCATCTACACAGTCAAGGCCCTGCCCCTGTGTAGGCTCCTCACTTTCCTTTTCTGTAAAGTGGGGTTCTTCATCCTGACCTTCATGGTTCCATGTCCAGGGAGCAAAGCCTCAGGCTCATCAGAGTTCCATGCCTGGAGCTGGACAAAGCCAACTTGTGCCAAACAACCTGGAGCTGTGGGCCAGCTGCCCAGTGCTCAGAGCCGCAGCCGCCCCCTCCCTCTCCAGCAATTCTGCTCTGCCTACCCCTCCACCCCGCAAACCTCACTGAGCCAGTAAATCCAAGCCACATTGTAGCTGCCTTCAGCCACTCACCTTCTTGCAAACGTAGTCATTGGGCAGGTAGACGACAGAGCGAAGCCGCTTCAGCATGTCAAAGATCATCTGTCGGTCACAGCCCTGTGCCCGAGAGGAGAGGAAAGGAGTCTCAATTCAGAAGGTGTGGGCTCGGGGCCTCCCAGAACCCTGAGGGGGAGGGCGCTGGGAGGGCCATACCTGGAAGAGCGCCACTTTGCTCACAATGTCATAGTTCACGTCGATGGCAAGGTCCAGCCGCATCTTGTCTGGAAGCTGCACCATCAGCTCTGACTCATCTGCAGATGAGACCGCGCCGGGTGTCACAGGCACAGCCAGGCCCCTCTCCGGCACGTGGGCCACGTCTGTACTGCACTGGCTGGCCCCAGCCACACCTTTCCTCTGCCACTCAGAACCACGCTGGATTGGGGGAGCGCCCTCTCTTCCCTCCCCAGATGCCGTTCCCTCTGCTGGGAACTCGCTCATGCACCTTACTGAGCAGGCTAATTCCCGCTTGTTCTTCAGAAACCATCGCTAAGGGTTCCTCCGGGAAGCCCTCCCTTGAGATCCCCTACCCAGCTGTGATGGGAGCAGTCCCTGTGCTGTACCTCTCATCATACCCTTTGTTGCGACAGCTTGTTAGAAGGACGTTAGCTAAAGTATTTTGGGCACTGTTTCTACAGAGTGCTTTACAAAGATGACTTTATTCAATTCTTCCAGCAACCCAAGAGGGGCTTACTACTAGAAGCCCCACTTTACAGACAAGGAAAGGAGGCTCGGGAAGGCAGTGACTTGCCCACGGCCACGTGGCCCAGGGGGACAGACTCAGGATCCCACCCAGGTCATGGGGCTCCAGAGCCTGTCCCAGGAGAGCAGGGCCATCTGTTCTGTCACCATGTGGTGCCCAGAAGAGAGCCTGGCGTGGAATGAATATTGGTAGCTGGAGACAGGAAATGCACTGCCTGATCCCAGCCCTGGTGCCCCACCCACTGCACCGTGATTATCTACGGACATAAGCTCTGGGCGGGCCTGGGCAGGTCAGGGCCCTCTAGGGTCCTTAAATATGCACCCCTGCGAAGGGGGGCAACAGTACAGCTGTCACAAGGCTGTCAACGGAACTGAGGCAATGGATGTGAACATGCCTCATAGACTGTAGTCACATGACCCAGTCTACGAGGCACGTTAGAATGAAGATTCTAACACTCAACGTCCGCAGACTTGCCAACGCCCCCTGCTCAGGAGACTTTGGGGCTGAAGTGTGGCTTCTCTGAGACCAGAGAGAACCCCATGGAGGCAGTGAAGCCCCTTTATTTGGCTGAGGGAGTGTGGGGCTCTAAGTGCCAGTGGCCTGTAGGCTTTTCAGAGGCCTCCAAAACAATGTCCAGACTTTGCAAACAAAATCACCAGCTCCCAAAATGAAAAAGAAACTGGAAATTTTTCAATTAACATATAATTAGCATATTCAGATTTAATTAAGAGTTCCATTTAGAATCCATAAAAACTTCATTACATTTGGAAATAATTTCCAGGTAAGATTCTCCCACTTTTAATAATTACTGAGCACACACACCCATCATGGACAAGAAAGCAAAAACGATGGTGAACTAAATGCATTATTGTAGCCAAATAATTTCAGAAGCAGACCATAACATCAACAAATTCACAAAGAAAAAAATCATATATAAAAATATATATAAATTATGTATA
>NW_006433950.1:7870966-7873441 GCF_000325575.1 Pteropus alecto
CCGTCAAGAAAGTGTGTCTCCCCACTACCAAGCATCAAGAGCTCCCGAGGGCCTTGCAGAAGGAAGTCCTCGACAAGACAGATTTCCCTTTCCCTGCTTGCCACACCTCCCCAGGCCTGCCCATGACAGAAATGCCAAGCCCAGCCCCAGGATGTAGGTCCTGAGCTTGTTGGGGCACAGAATTTCTTGAGAATTCTAAGGAAAGTCAGGAACTTTTCCTTAGAAAAACCAGTATGCCCTCAAAATTCAGCTCCAATTTCTAGGGGTAGAGGGGAATCTCTGAACCCCAGGCTAAGAACCCCTTTTCTAGTATGCTGACTTCTCCATAAGAATGACCATAACCAGTCTCAAAATTCAGCTCCAATTTCTAGGGATGGGGGGAATCTCTGAACTCCAGGCTAAGAACCCCTTTTCTGGTATGCTGACTTCTCCATAAGAATGACCATAACCAGGAAATGGGGTCACTGACTCCTGTCCAGGCACGAACTGGACAAATTACACACATTAGTTTAATATTCCTCACAAGAAATCTGAATGTAACACTACTCTCATTTTGCAGATAAGAAAATTGAGTCCCAGGGTCATGGCCTTACTCAAGTACACAGAGCAAGGTTTAATGAATAGTTTCTGTCCTTCCCTTCACTTAGAAGAGCTCTTCGAGTCCTCTCTCTGCCCCCTTGTGAGATGAATGAATGGGTGAATGAATGGATGAATGGATGGATGAATGGATGAATGGATGGATGAATGGATGAATGGATGGATGGATGGATGAATGGATGGATGAATGGTCTGTCATGGGCTCAGGAGCAGGGCTGCAGGTGGGTTCAGCCGAGGGGAACAGAGAACAGGGCCACTGGTGATGCAGGGGTGTTAGGCTCTGACCCCGTTTCCATTGCTGCCCCTCAGTCCATGTCCTATTCCCCTCCTGCCTGCCAGGGCTGCCCCGGACTCTGGGACATGTGTCTACAGGTGTGAGTGTCCCTCAGAGCACAGGCCCACTGCAGAAGGCAGCAGACACTGATGGCCACTGCGGCCAAGGTTGGGGCATCCATACCGAGATGAATGATCACTCCACAAGGAAGCCACCTTGGACACGAGGGACGGCCTGTTCTAGTGCTCACTTGGAAGCAAGTATGTGGAGGAGGTCAAAGTACTGACAGCTGTATCGAGAACATTTTGTGTCACCAGTGGGCGCAGCCCAGCCCAAGGTAGGGCCCCCCTGAGATGAAAGTTATTGTAATCCACCTCTTGGTCACCACGGCTGACTGAGTGTCCAGGAAGGCCTGGCACTGGGCCAGGGACTCGGAGGCACAGAATCCTCAGTTGCCTCATCGAGGTGAGGGCTCCATGGTCAGCCCCATTCTGCAGGTTGGGAAACTGAGGCCCAGAGAAGACAGGCGACCTGTTTCCTGCCAGCAAGTGGCAGCTCCGGGAGTCCCAGCCTGGACTCCTGCTCCTCAAGCCTGTGCTCTGAATCTCTGGGCTCATCCCCAACCTTGACCCCATGGGCTTCTCATCCTCCCACACTGCCCTCCCTCCCCCTCATCACAAAAACCTTTTGTCTTGCTCTCAGGGACAGACCAGTGTCCCCCTAATTGGTTCCTCTGCTTCCTACCTGTCCTCCCAGTCCACCCTCCCGTCAGCCGTCTCTCTGAGATCCCCCTGGGTCCTGTTATTCTCTGGCTTAAAAGGCTTTGAAAGTCAAGAGGTGAGGGGGCAAATGGGAAGCTTTCGATAACCATCCAAGCCTTAAAAAACAAGGCGGGACTCTCCAATCGATTTTTCTGTAAACCGAAGACCGCTCTTAACAAGAGACTATTAATTAAAATAATGACTTTTTTTTTTAAACTTTAAAAATGTCTGTACCCTTGACCCTGCCAACCCCTTTAGGAATTTATTACGAGGAAACGGTCAGACCAGAGGACAGAGTCATATACGAAGATGCTCGCTGCAGTGCCATGTGTCACAGTGAAAAACTGGAAACCCCCTAAGTGGCCAATAATAAGGAAATAGTTAAATAAATGGTGGTGTATCTGTATGGTGTTAAATTTTCTAGTAGCCACATTTTTGAAAAGTCAAAAGGAACAGGTGAAATTAACTTCAACAACAGATTTTAGTTAACTAAAAATATCAAAATTAATCATTTCGACATGTAACCAACATTTTAAAAATTAGCAGTAAGAGAGTGTGCATGTTTTTTCATGTCTTCCAAATCCTGTGTGTAATTTACACCTCCCGCACACCCATCACACCTGCATTTCAAGTGCTTGTAGGCTGGAGGCCCGTGTGGCCAGTGGCTGCAGCCCTGGACAGCGCTGCTCTACAAGGTGAGGTTCCAGCTCCTCAGGTGCGGAGGCAGCTTGGCGACTAGGCTCCGCCCACTTCCGGGGTGCTGTCACGCGCACCCCCTCCAGCCACACAGAACCGCTCCCAGCTCCGGACTCCATTACTCTGCAACCCCGCCCCTTTCTTCAT
>NW_006433950.1:7873527-7900574 GCF_000325575.1 Pteropus alecto
GCCCCTTCTCTTCACCTATCAGGGCCAAGATCAGACTTAACCCTCCCGGATTGACTATCCCACCTCCACGCCTCCCCGACTCCTCTACAGCACCGGGCAGATGGTACGGTTAAGACGCTGCAGCCGCGCTGCCTGAGTTCAAATCCTAGCTCTCCAGCGTATGAACTGCGTGACTCTGGGAAGGCGCTGCAACCTGCTACCTCATCTGTAGAATGGGGATGATGACAGTACCTCTCCTGTGTGATTGCTGGGAGGATTAGGTTAATTACTATGTTAAGTGCTTAGAACAGGGCTGGTACATTTGAAGTATTCTCCAGTGCTGGCTGCAATCATCATCATCATCATCATCATATTATCAATATCATCACCGCCATCATCATCGCCATCATTATCGTCATTCGAGCATGTCTCACATGTATGGCAGCTCTCTGGATTGACAGGTTGGTTTCACCTTGTTGGCCAGCTCCTCCATGGCTAGTGATGGCCAGGAGCTGTGCTGAGGTTTCTCTGGCCTCATTCCCTCTCGGCCATGCCCTCAGGGTGGATGTGTACACGCACCTGCAGTGAATTTGCTAACTCTCCCAGACTCTGGGGTGCTGAAAGGATCTTTCCAGCAGGTCTTGTTCATGTCTCTGCACCCCTCTGCCTGGCACATGGCAGGTGCTCAGGAAATGTTAGCTTAGTGAGGACTTGGACACTTGGCCCTTCGATCTTATCATGTCAGTAGGTCCTTGGGGGCAAGGTGGCCTCAACGACATAGTGGTCATGGGACTCCATTCTGGGAATCTCTGTGCCATGATTTATGGCCCCAGAAGGAAAACTGTGGCTTACCTGTTTCCGACGCCGTCATAAACCCAGTGAGTGGAGCCGATGCCCTGATAGGCCGACGCCCAGTAATACAGACATGAGTTCAAGTGTAAACTGTAGAGCAGGTAGGCTGTGGTCCTGATAACCCTGCAGAAGGACAGGCGTGAACGCGACAGCAGAAAGGGCGGCGTGACATCTCACCCAGGGGGAGGGACGCAGAGAACAAGCCAGTCCTCACCTCCCCCAATGCCCACGCCCCAGGTCCCGCTGTTGGAGTCCCATAGCCCTGCCCAGCTGCCTGGCAGGGTGGACAAGGTCTGATGGGAACCAGCCAGTGGTTGGATTGGGCCAATGGGATGCTCTTTGAGGCTGCCGGTTAGAAACGGAAGCACTCGAATGGAGAGTTGTCAAGACTAAGGGCTGAAATTGGCACAGAGCTCCATGTACAGACAGTTCTAGGGGAATGGGGGAGCCCGAGAGGGGGCTCCGTGGGGAGGGGCAGGGAAGGAGCAGAGCTGGGCAGAGAAGGGCCACTCTGTGAGAGGTGTGGAGAGGAGCTTTGTCCCTGAGTGTGGCCTGGCTGGTCCCGGGTTCCATCCTTGGACAACCACCAGATGGCCCACTGTGTCCTTACAATGGTTGCCCCTGTGTTTGAGACCAACATGAGGCCCAGCTCCCTGGAAGTGAGAGTGAGCCATCTGTGTCCACCTATGTGTGCCCTTCTCACAATTGGGGGAAATGGAACATTCCTGGTTCTCTAAAAAACAAACGTCTCTTCAAAGCAGGGCCAGGAAGAGGCCTGGCTTCCGCTGGCGGTGAGGGCTGCAGGGCCAGGGGAGTGAGAAAAGGGAAGCGAGGTGGGCAGAGAACGCGTGTGTGTGTGCGCGCGCGTGTGTGGGTGTGTGGGTGCATGTGTGTGCACGCGCGTGTGTGCATGTGTGTGCGTGCGTGCGTGCATGTGTCTGCGCGCGTGCATGTGTCTGCGCGCGTGGATGCGTGCGTGTGTGCACGTGTGTGCACGTGCGTGCGTGTGCACACGCGTGTGTGCACGTGTGCACATGTGCACGTGCGTGTGCGTGCATGTGTGTGCGTGTGTGTGTACACATGCATGTGCGTGCGTGCATGTGCACACACGCAAGCATAGGGGGTCTCACCTGTAAACGTAGGCTTTGCTAAGGATGGACTCCAGGCGGTTATTAAACTCGAAGAAGGCCATGTACTGAGAGGAAGAGCAAGGTATCAGGGCAGCCGCCGTCTGTGGGGTGACACTCTATCCTCACCTCCCCCGCCCGTTCCCTATTGGTGCCAGGACTGGGCTCTTTCTGCAGCCCCTGGTGGGAGGGGGCTAGAGACAGAACCTTCAAAATCAGAGATCCTTAGCCCTTAGAGGGGTCAGAGCCAGAAACTTTGTTTTTCTAATGTGATGGAAGCCATGGTACCTGTTCCCTTAGAAATTACACGGAATTATGTCCTTACAGTTTGCATATAATTTCAGAGGACTCCTAGACCTCCTGAATCTGATCGTGAAACTTTTAGGGGCACATGTGTTAAGGATACTGTTTTTAATGCTTACTTGGAAAGAAAACAATTTTATAAAGGAACAGCATCCCTAACACCCTCACTTATATCCTTAAGGCTTATTTATAATAGGAAAAGTGTAATAATAACAATTGCTCTTTTTTATGAGCACCTTTGATGACTGCACTTTGCAGATGACCTTCCAAGAATGCAGGGGTTCGGGGCACTGACCCCAGTGTAGTAGAAAGTTTGTGCATAACGTGTGACTTCTCAAAAACATAAGTAATAGTCTACTGGTGACCAGGAGCTTTACTGATAACATAAAACAGTCGATTAATAGATATTTTTGTATGTTATATGTATTATACACAGCATGCTTATAATAAAGTAAGCTAGAGAAAACATTATTAAGAAAATCATTAGAAAGAGAAAATACATTTATAGTACTGTACATGTTTATCGAAAAAATCCACATATAAGTGGACCCGTGCAGTTTAAACTCACGTTGTTTAAGGTCAGCTCTGTGTGTGTGTGTGTGTGTGTGTGTGTGTGTGTACACACACACACACACTTCTATACATGTGAGGTCTGTATCGTCATTCTCCTTTTATAGAGAGAAAATGGCACTCAGGGAAGTTCAGTAACTTGCCCAAAGCACACGGCTGGTAAGTAATAGAGCCACATTGGACTTACGCTGCAAGCTCTTTCCAATTGGCCACACTGCCTCTGGATCACTGCACACATGCTGTCTGACATTTGAAAATAACATTGATTGATGATGCTTTCTTACGGGACATGCTAGCTATCGTCCGGGTGTTTGTTGTAATTTCCATCTGGATTTTGCACTGGATGGAGAAGGACCATGGGCTTGGATCCCTCACCTTTGCCTCAAAGAGTCGTGTCCTCTGAATGGTGCTAACCACTAGGCATGGGAGGTACACACACTCACTACCCGCCACGTGAATCAAGGTATAGATCCCACCTCTGCATGTGGGATGAAAACTGGGCTGTGGATCCAACCTTCCCCACTCTGATGTTTGGCTCTATAGCAACCTTAGCAGCCCCCAGGAGGCTGGCACCTGTCAGATAAAACTGGTGGGGCGTCCAGTTTCCCCTTTCGTCTTGGCAGCCGGGGAGCTCAGCAGCAGTTTCTACGTTCAATTCCAGCAAGATGTGCTTGTTTTTCATCGGGATACTTACATTCTTCCTACTTTTTTCTGCCATGTTTCTCTTGGTTATTAAGGAGATTGCATTTGTCTCTTATAAATTCCCTCATTGCCATTTTGGGGAAGAGGCATCAGGCATCATGTAAGAAGAGAGGTGAATTTAATTGGTCTGCCAGGAAATTCCATTTGGAAGATCACAAGTACTCTGACTAGCTGTCCGCACTGGTCACGTTAAAGGACAGTTGCCAGGTCTTCGCTCTACACTGTCACTCTCACTGGGAAACCAGCTGTGCCCTAGTGGCGGGAAGAATGGCTGTCATGACATTGAGCAACAAACGA
Source organism: Pteropus alecto (assembly GCF_000325575.1). Classification (NCBI taxonomy): domain Eukaryota; kingdom Metazoa; phylum Chordata; class Mammalia; order Chiroptera; family Pteropodidae; genus Pteropus; species Pteropus alecto. The sequence continues at coordinate 7,877,358 of NW_006433950.1, forward strand.
CAATGAACCAGCCATGGGGCTGCACATTCAAATCCATCCCAGGCACTACCTCCTGGCTCCTGTGACCTTGAGCAAGTCACCCAAGCGTTCCACGCCTCAGTTTCCCCATCTTTTAGATGGAGACCATCATAAAGCAGGAATTCCTCTCTGGGGTCTCAGTCATCGTTGAAAGCGTAGACGGTGGAGACAGACGGTCTAGGTTCAAATCCAAACTCCATTCCTTCCTACCTGTGTGCACTTGGGCCAGTTACTTAACCCCTCTGTGCCTCAGACGTCTCATTTGTACAATGCTGGCATTACCAACACTCGCCTCGCGGGGGTGAGGAATAAGCAGCTGTAAAGCCTCCAGAACACCACCTAATACAGGCATCATTAAGAAGTGCTAAGGATTGTAAGGAACGTCCCATCTCCCCTTGGGACAGCCCTCCCTGACACCTCCCCAGTGCTGCTTAGGGCAGACATTAAGATGTCAGAGCTGGTGCAGAGCAGGGGGAGCTGACGACCTTGGATGGAGAAGCCACTCTCACCTTCAGACAGCGAGGCAAGCGCAGGAGGGGGTTCACGCCGAATTTCAAGTAGAGAAGGTCCAAGGGCAGCAGGCAGAGCATGTCCATCTGAAACCCCAGTGGGACACCACAGTGTGTGAAACAGGAAACTCCAGGGGCGTGGGGTGGGGTGAGTGACTGGGCTCCTACCTTCCATGGACAGGTAAGCTCGGAATGTCCCAAGAGGGCCTAAAACTAGGGCAGAAGGCATTCCACCCACAGGCCTCTGCTTGGCTGCCCAGCCCGTGCCAGTCCAGGGGGAACCACATCACTCCAGCACCGAGGCACCCAGGACCCCCTGAGACGCCACCCTCCAAGACCCCACAGACACTTGCATCCCTAGCACACACCTTAAAGCGGGGAGATTTCAGGTAGTTATTGCGCATCTCTTTTTTGTCCGTCTGGAAGAAAATGGAATAATGACCATGAAATGGCCTGAGAGCTTAATCCCTGACCCCATGGGAGCAGTGATGGAAATCCCCAAAGACCCCCCCACCTTCTGATCGGAGCAACAGCCCCATGGACAAGAGCCCAAATGGACCAACTGAGCTCAGGTGAAAGTCTCATGGTCTGTGGGTGGGGAGGTCGAGCCCGCAGCAGGGAGACAGCTGCCCAAGGTCACCCAGCTAGATTCCAACTTCTGGGATGGAAGGCGAGGCTACTGAGCTCATCCTTCTCAGCAATGCTGGTCTTCCCTGAACCATTTACAACCTTATTACTGAGGAGCTGCCGGTGGCTCGATCAGACCAGGAAAGAGGTTGCCCGGGGAATGCTTCTTCGTCTAAATTGTTTTAAAGGCACAATTTCAACTTGTCTGCACACAGTGAAGCAGGCGCTGCCCGCGTGAAGTTTCGAAAAGTGACCACCTGCACAGGGAGACAGGGACCGTGCCTCCTGCTTCTACTAAGTCACGATCAGGACTTCGGTTCCTTTTCTGGTAAGTGGGGCCTGCACCAGAGCACAGACTGGTCCAAGTATCATGCTCTTAGCGGGACCCACAGGCAATGTCGAGTGCCAGCCGTCACCTGTGCTGAGCGCTCTGCATGCATTACCTCGGTCAGTCCTCACAGCGATGCTATGAGGCGGGAACAAGCACTATCCTCACTTTACAGATAAGGAAACTGAGTCTCAGAGAGGCGATCCAGCTAGTTGTGGTAGAGCTGAGATTTGAACCTGGTCCACCTATACTAAAGGGTATTCTCTGGACCACTTCTCCATCTCTAATTCCATCAGATGGTCCAGGAACCATTTCGCCCCTGGCGTGTGTAAGTGAACATATCAAAGGTATGCAGAATAAGCAACCATGATGTTGAACAAGCAGGGGCAGATATTCCCACAATCCCCTTGTTCACTTATCTTGTATATCAAAGCATCGGGGTTTGGTCCCTTGAAGACTCCAGCCACAGAGTCTGTCCCCAGTCACCCCCTCCACTGGCCTGCGACTCACAATGATGTCCCCTCCTTTGACAAACTGCAGGCGTATCTGGAACACGGTGATGTCCAGGAAGTAGATGAGGTCACAGAGGTAATCCATCAGCAGCCAGAGATGGATGTTGTCTGGCGTCTGATAAGGGAAGGCCCAACGCACAGGAATCAGCCAGCAGTTCCAATTCCAGGCCATCACCACGAAGAACAGCCACAGGATGTACATCAGGTCTGTGCGGAAGGGGAGGTGGGAACGTGCCAGCGCATCAGCTGGATCGGCTCCTCACAGTGGGATCAGGGCGGGGCTTTTCTCCACTTGTCTATCTGCGCCTTCCTGTAAGCACTCTATGTGATAATTCTGTAACTTGGTGGGGGTGGAGGTGGGAGGGAAATGATCTTTGTTTTAAAAATAAATCACTGATAGGCCATAACAAATCAGAGTAAGGAGGGATGTGGGGGCATTATTAGATAATAGCTAACTAGAAACTTCTTTTGCTTTCATTCTTGTTGAAGTTTTTCTTAATATCTATTTCTTGCCTTACTTACACAATAGTAAATAATGCATAAAAGATGGACGGATAGATATATGGACAAGTGGATGGGTGGATGGGTGGGCGGGTGGATGGATAGATGGATGGGTGGATGGATAGATGGATGGGTGGATGGACATTGTAGGGTTACTTGGTCATTTTAGAGGCCCAGTGGACACCGGAGTTGGAGTTCTGTCCCCCAAATGACTTCTTGTATCACCTGGGGAAGTCCCTCTCTGGCACCTGCTCTGCCTTCCTCGGGGAGTCAGATGAGAAAGGCAGGGAGATCCTTTGTAAACTGTAAAGTACTGTGCATGCATGCAAAGTTGTTATTCCCAAGGGATATAAAATGGACTAAAAGGAAAATGAGAGAGAATTCGCTTTACCCGTTCGAAGAATTTCCTCCCTTTTCTGCTCAGAGCAGCAGCTCCAGGAAGGAGCCAGCGAGAGCAGAAGAGAAAGACGTGGCCAAGAGTCAAGAGTCTTGGGTCTGCCGCTAACTTTAACTAATTGTGCGTTCAGACTCGTTAGCTTCTCTGTGCCTCAGTTTCCTTGTCTGTAAGGTGGGTGTGATCTTATGTTCCTATTCCAGGGATGTTTCTGTTTTGGGGGGAGGTCATGAACATTGGGTCTGTGGCCGCCCAGCCCACCTCTTGTACTCCCCACTCCATTCCCCACCCAATCTCCTGCCCCTTCACCTTGCATGGTAGCGATGCCCATTGCCCACCCAGGACTCACTGGTCAGCGGGTCGATGCTCTTGGGGAACTGGTACTTCTTCCAGGGGCGTCTTTTGAACTTGCAGCAGAGCATGTCGCAATAGTGTTCCTCCTCCACCGGCCCCGCCTCGGCTGGCTTTGCATCCGGGGCCGGCTCTGGGGCTTTCTTGGCTGGCGCTATGGGATAACACCGGTGACCATCCAGCCCAGCCCTGAGGCTCAGGCAGAGGATGCTGAGGGAGGTCTAGCAACTGCAGACCCTGGAACTGGAGTTGAAGGGTCCCCGGCACTATCCCACGACTAGCTACAAGCCCTGTGTGCAGACACCAGGGTATTCTCCTGGGGCGAACCCCACAGCTCCCTCATTAACAGCCACCTGGACACCTGTCCAGAAACTCTTACCAGTTATCAACCTGGAACCGCCCCAAATGAGATGTTTCTGGGCAAGTTGGATGTTTCAGTTAAGTGTGTGCTTGTGGGTCTGTGTCTGGACTGCTTTGGCGCCCTCTGCAGGGCTGGGAGCATTTCATACTCAGGACTCCTACCCCTCAGGGTCAGAAATCAGGGAAATGTTGCTCTAAGTTTTTCAGAGCAGGAATCTCAGCTCCTTCATCTCTAAAACCAGACGGAATGGGATCGCAGCCATTCTGTGTTTCTAGGGTGATGTTGGCTAGAGATTGGCTCGTATAGGTCCAATATGACTATGTTTATAGCTTAGGATTGTGAAGTCAGAGTCTGCTACCTATAATTCATGGTGGCATCCTGAGTTCTAAGGCACTGTTCTCCTTTGGAAAGACCTGGAAATGCCCCCTGACAACAGAGCACATTTCTCATTTCGTCCTGTACCTTGGAAGCAGAAAACTTTCAGGTAGCCCCATAAGAATATTGTAACTGAGGCCTCTGAAAAATAAGACTGTCTAGTTCCACAGTGGATTGTGGACACCATCTGAGCATAAGACCACGAGATACATCCCAGGGTCGACCACCTGCCTGCCAGTAGGAAAAAGGCAGGAGAGTCCATGAGGGCCCTTGCCCTGGGACCTGGGGAGCCAACTGGATAACTCGTCAGAGGTTGGCCCTCTTCCCACCCCTGGGTATAGAGCTAAACCTGTACATACAGGACTCCAAATGCAAAGTGGGGGTCTGGGCTTATCTCAAGCACCCCAGCCATTTCCCTGGGGGCCACGCTCAGCATGAGTTGACAGGGGGCATTAGGGGCCCCGTCCCAGCCCTGGACTCACAGGGCTGAGGGCTCTCCTCATCAGAGGTGACATCAGGGTCGATGAGCTTCTCCTTCACCTTCTCCGTGCGCTCCTTGAACAACTTCACCAGCTCCTGGAGCCGGTCGTTGATGATGGCGCTGTTCTGGCTGGCCGTAGAGGACGCACGGCCCTGGCCGCTGTGGAAACAGCACCCAAAGGCGAGCAGGTTACATGGGAAGGGACCCCATGCCCCTGGGGAAGAGCTGAACAGTGCCTGTACCCCACTTGGTCTGAAGGAGTGACTCCCGCTCCCGTTTTCATTAAACTGCTTTAATATCTCCTGAAAGAAAATTCTGTCTGAGAATCACGCTGGAGGGTGGGGGAGTGGGGAGGCAACTTTTAGAAAATGCACCATGCAGGCTCTGATTCAGATGGGCGGATCTGGAGAAACATTGATTCCCCTGGTGACTTAGGGGGGAACTCAGCTCAGGGCTGTTATTTCCAATTTGGGGTTCACATGCGATATGTGCCTGGGACAGATAAGAGAGGGGACAGGGCTACTTTTTTAGGCTTCAGAAATAGCTGGTGGAAAGAACAGTCCAGATACATTGTATATCCTCTTAACTTATAGGAATTTAAACTACACCCTAGAAGCAAGAGAAAGAGAGAGAGGGAGAGACAGACAGACAGAACGACAGTCTGCCTGACATCCCACTCAGCGTGGAGCAAGGGCCCTGGGTAAGTTGACAGGGGCTGTATGAATGAGCTGTCCCCTGAGAGACCTCATCTGATCACTTCATTGGCCTGGGTATAATACTGGTGTTTTCAGATTTTTTTTTTTTTCCCCCATATTTTTGAGTTCCTGAAACTCAAGCCAGCTACTCTTCTGTGCTCAGTTGAGGAAGACGAACTGGAAACAGCCAGTGTGGGGGTCCCGATGGGAGGTGGGACTCGGGTGTGGCAGAGACACGAGCTGCTCGCCCGTGTCCGTTATATTCCATTGGGGGGTGGTCGCTGGGGCGTGGACACCCAGCCAGTGACTGCGTTTCTCAGGTGTGGCCATGGGAGCTCTCACCAGTGGAAGGTGAGTGGACATGCTACATGCAACTCCAGGCCTCCTTGTCTAACAGTGGCCTGGCATTCTCCCTTTCTAATGGTGACTGGCAGGATCTTGGGAGCCATAGAAGGTGGCAGAGACACTGTGAACTGGATCCCTAAATGACTGCATGGAGCAGAGCCTTCCACTGACCTGAAACACTCAACATGACTATGACACAAGCAATATCTCGTTCCTTAAGCCTCTGAATCTTCGAAGTCTCCTTGCAGCAGCTATGCCTGTTCACCTCCTTAAGAGTTCTCAGGGGTGATCTTTGTTAATGCCTGATTTATACCTTATTTCTAATATTAAGTCCACCACTGAATCTTCGAGGTCTCCTTGCAGCAGCTATGCCTGTTCGCCTCCTTAAGAGTTCTCAGGGGTGATCTTTGTTATTATGCCTGATTTATACCTTATTTCTAATATTAAGTCCTAACCCTACCCCTACCTTACCGCATAAGATGTGACTCCACTACATGATAAAACAGACCACTGGACTATGGGTAAGGTTTGGAGTTTTTTTTCTCCTGCTTCTTTAACTTTTCTGAACTTTCCACAACTCTGTTAAAACATAAACTCCAAAAACTGGAATGAAAGCTTGGTGTCTCCCGTGGCCATTGCAGGAGCTGTGGCTGGAAGCAGGATGGGGATCCCACACCAGAACCCAGGGCGAGAACTTGGCATCAACCTGGCTACTCAGACTCTTCAGGAAAACACCTCCCATTGGCCCAGCCCTTGGGATAGTTAGATGTCAGAGACACAGGTCCCGATGCCCTTGCAATGGCCTCTAAACATTGTTCAATAGACCAGTTGCATCCAAATCATTTGGGGAGCTTGCAAAGATGGATTCCCCAAGGCCCACTGTCTGAGCTTCTGATCCAGCAGGTCTGGGTGGGGCTTGGAAGTCTGTACTTTTAACAAGCTCCGCTCCCACCCTCACGGTCCTTCCTCTCCCTGCTGATTCTTTCAGAGGTTTAGTGCCAGAAGTCAACCTCTGCCTATGGCCTCCCCTCAGCCTCTCCTTTACAACAGAGCATCTGCACAGAGATGCCTCCTCTGAGCACCGCTGCCCGTGGACACAGCTGGGCCCAGAGTGCGAGCCCATTCTGCAGGTTTTCTAGAAGCCTCAGGACAACCAGCAGCCTGGGCAGGAGACCCAGCCCTGTCTCACCGCTCAGAAGCCACTGGCAGAGTCTGCCTCATGGCGGAGGGTTCTCAAAACACCCATGCTCCCCCAAACTCACTTTCTATTACTCACCCACCCTTCCGACCCTCTGAGACCCCAGAGGTGGTCCCCACTCACTCGGTGCCCTGTGGGGTGGAGGTGTCCGACCAGGCAACCACAGGGGTCTCAGCTGGTGAAAGCGCCTTCAGCTCTTCAGCTTCATCATCTTGAGAGGGCAGCCTCTTCCTGCGAGGACACAGACATGGAAGGGGACTTTAGCGGGGGCAGGGGCAGGGACCGAGGGGAAGCGAGCCAGACTTTGTCCCTGCAGATCACCCAGAGCCGAATCCTGGGTCGGGGCAGGGAATGATGCGGCCAAAGGGTCATCACTTGCCCTCAGGGAGACAAAAAAGGAGAAAGGAGGGGCACGGCCACGCTATGGACCTCAGTCTCCACGTCTGTTCAATGGCCTAGAGAAGAAGTGACAGCATTGACTTGGCCTCAGGCAAACCTGAGTTTATATCCAGCCCTGCTTCTTACCAGTGTGTGACCTTGGCAAGCTACCGAAACTCTCTGAGCCACCTCAGTGCCCCCTTTTGTAAAACGGGACTAAATCTGCCCAACTCAGTGAGAAGCTTATCACACAGTGAGACCTCAGCTGTGTTCTGAGGCTGGGTAAGATTATGACTCTTTTCTCCATTTAAAACCTGAGAGTTCCCTGTTTGCTACATCTAGCCATCTCGGTTCTGGCAGGCTCCTGACCTCAGGTGAAACATTACTCAAGGGCTCATAGATGAGAGCAAAAATTAATGAAGAAAAAGATCCATCTCTCAATCCAGCCAGTGCAGGAGAAGCACTGTCAGTTCTCCTTTAGCTTAAATACAGTAATTCATAAAGCACTGTGCTGCACTTCACAGTTTGCCTACGGCTCTAGGCAAGACCTCTCTCAGTTAGCTGGCTCAGGTTATCCCAAACCAACTCGAACCACACAGCGACAAATATATCTCCAGAGGCAACCTTGACCAAAAATCCCGCTCTTAAGAAAGGAGCCCAAGGACGAGCAGAAGCCCAAAGAGATGTTCATAGCACCATTTAGACAGTGCCCGAATGGAGTCCATTCTGGCGCATGGAGCTGCGGGAATGTCACACGGCGGGACGAGCAGAAGCCCAAAGAGATGTTCACAGCACCATTTAGACAGTGCCCAATAGGAGGGGATTGGAGTCTATTCTGGCGCATGGAGCTGCGGGAATGTCACACGGCCATGATAAATGGGTGTTAAAGAGACGGCTTAGTAATACGACAAAGAGATCGCTAAATGGGATGTGGTCTCAAAAGAGACCTGATCGAACTCGCTCCTTCAGTTAAAACCACACGCGAAAGCCTGGTCCCATAAACCAAGTAGAGAAGAGAACACAGAAAGAAAAACACCGTCTGGTGTGATGGGGTTAGAGGTGATTGTTTTTCTAGCATTCTTTGGTATTTCCACTGTATTATTTAATAATAAAAAAGGGAGTGGATTTAGCCTTGTCACATTCATTACCCTCTTCTAACACACAGTCGAGGGTATTGGGAACAGGGCCACCTTAGAGAGCTTTCTCTAGAGCCCTATGCCAGGAATCAGGAGAGCCAGGAAGTGGGGAGGAGGGGCATAGTCCCAGTTCTAACGCTGACTCACTGGGTGACCTTGGGCCAATTGCTTCCCCTCTCTGGCCTCAGTCTCCTCATCTGCCAAATGGACAAGTGTCACAGTGCTGTGAAAAGCCCAAGAGAAGCATAAAAGGTGACCTGTGGGTCTCTGGGGCAGATCCTGGGACTGCGAGCGTGTCAGCTGTAGCAGGAGAAGGTGGCGGCAGCTCGGGTGAGGGTGGACTGTCTTCCACGATGAGGGGGTGGCTGTCAGCATCAGCATCTTCCACCTGCACTTCTGGGTGCTCTTTTGTGGCAGGCACTTGGAGAGAGGAAAGAGAGGACAGTCAGAGAGATAGAGAGAGAGAGACAGAGAGAGAGAGAAAGACAGACAGACAGACCAGGTCCTAGGGGCCTTGTTATGTTCTTCAAAAAAGCCACAGAAAGGATGTTTGGAGCAGCTTCTGGCAGCCTCACCTCTCAGCAGAGCCCACAGGAGCGCTCCAGGCAAGGGGTGTAAGAATGTAAAGCCCAGGGGGCTCTGAGGGCCAAGCCGCCCCAGCCACCTGTCCAGGAACCACAAAAGAAGCCACGACACCACAGAAGCCACAGGAGCTCCTGGACATAGCCTGGAGTCCAGGTCTCTAAAGCCCCACCTGGTTTCCTTGGTTCTGGAAAAGCACCAGAACCCAAGGTTAAGGGAGGGGTGTGGCAGCACTCAGAGAGGGCGTGGGGAGCCTGGGGGACCCAAGTCCTGGGGCCCGGCCTAGCACAGCCCAGATCAGCTGCTTCCCCGCTCTGGGCTTCAGTTTCCACGCCTCAAGAGAGGGGTGACGATGCCTAGGCCGAGGTTGGAGGGCAAGAAGGCACCTGGCTTCATACTCTCAAAGGGCCCCAGATGAAGACATTGGAGGTTTCTGCCAATCAGGAGGAACGGCTTGTCTTTGCGGTGTGTGTTACCTCCTGGTTGGGTACCCATTTTGGTAATTCTTTGCTTTTGAACATGCCAGGAACCCCCCAGATTCATCAACCCAACCCCTCTCCCAATCTCTGAGAAGCCTGGAGCCACATCTCCCGTCTCAAGAATTGGTTCTTCCTAGATGTGGCCTTACTTACTTCAGGCTTCATTATCTACCCCAGGGACCGCGGGGACAGGTCTGTCCCGAGGTGGCATTCAGAGGGCGCCGAGGGGCTGAGATGGCGCCCCTATGCCCCAGCACGCCTGGGCAGGACCTCCCCATAGCAGGCAGGAGCAGGCCTGAGCACCAGCAAGGCAGGCGCACATCCCTAAAATGGGGAGGGGAACATTTTGAAACACTTGGATACGTGACTCATTTTTTTTCCTTTGATTTAATAAAGTTTCATTGTCCCAAATTTGCAGTCAGTAGGTCCAGTTGTTTGTGCATCCTCACCCGTGGCTGGGGTCCCCCCTCCCTCGGTGTTTCTGGTGGAAATTACTAGAACTCTGTGCTTTGAACTAGTTCTACACGCCCTTTACGAAGGAGCTCCTGAAGGGCTGTTCCGCCGATGGTCCCCAGATCTTCAGGCTCTCAGAGACGACAGACGGCTGCGGTCATAAGCTTAGGATTGGGAACTTCTTTCCAGAGTTTGTCATACGTCGCTTTGTCAAACAAGACTAGATTTTGAGCTTGTCCTGGACATTGCCTTTGGACCACTTCATTTTGGCCTTGACCCGGGATGTGTTCACTGGATCTTTGTCTTTCTTGGCTGACTTTCGGCATCCTTTATCTTCTCGTCATCCTCAAGCGACATAGCAAAGCTTGGGAACAGCTGCTACCACTGCAGCCTCATTACGATGTCCTATGTGACTTTTTTTTTTTAATGGCCACCATGGGGAGACCAGCACTTGGAGGAGTTCGGTAGAGAGAACCCAAGCAGGTCACGAGACTTTGGAGCACCACCAGGCCCTAAGCTCCCAGGAGAAGAGGATGAGTGGGAATTGAGAAGTTTTTTTTAAAAATTGAAGAAGTTTTGCCAGAACAACAGAGATGCTCCACGCTGTGGACAGCAGGAGACAGCGTGAGCAGAGGGGACCTCACCCTGCTTCCTGGAGAGCTGAGCTGGAGTTGGGGCTGGGGCATGGAGGCAGCCAGGACAAAAACAGCTTCTCAAAAGTGCTCAGAGGACCGCACAGCGTGGCTCCCAGGCAGCAGAAAGCGCCTTGGGCAGCCCAGCCAGGAGTTTGTCTCAGGGAGCCCAGGAAGGGGCAGATGGCAGATGGCATCCCACCCCCTGAGTAAGACCCTGCACACTCGATAGCCCCAGGGGACGAGGAAAACTCCTAAGCCTGGTGTCCCGTATCCCACCAGCTTGGCAGAGTGGGAACTCATGTTAGACATTGTATTGGTTTATATGATGTTGATTTATAGGACCAGAATAATATTACTAAGAACACAAAGAATAATATTCATGATAAAACGGGTTTAGAGAATAATTACGTTTACCGTTCAGCACTTCCTCTGGGCCTGCCCGGCATTTGTTTTCCTAAACGCTAAGTGTCTTATGCATGTTCATTCTTTTACCCTCCCCGGCCACGCCATGAGGTTGTCGTTATTGTTGTCCCCATTTTGTGGAAAAGGAAACCGAAGCACAGAGAGGCGAGGGCACCTGCAGCCGGGCCGGGATTTGGACCCAGGCAGCCGGGCTCCGGGGCTTAAATCCTCACCCATCCTGAGACTGGGGCCAGCACACGCAGAGGCCTCTGTCTAAATGAAATCGCATTCGGTGCCAAGCAGCATCGCTGACATGGGGGTCGTGTGCTTACCATGTGCTGCTATCTGTCATCGCCTTGTCTGAAGCATCTAAAATCATCGTGTGTCACATCATAGCCAGTTTAGTCCACTGTCCCAAAGCATCACACAGATTATTTCTCAAAGTGTGGGGCTCCCTGGAACCAGGGAGGACTTGAGATGGTTTAGACGGCATAGACCAGGCAAAGGACAACACAGAATGAGAATATGCCTCCCCTTTAGAGTCTCTCTAGATCCTGAATGCACAGGGAAGAAGTCTCAAGTTGACTCTGCTATGGCCTTAACACCTCTCCGACTCACTCTAATCCCGCTTTATGGAGAGCAGGCCCCAGCTGTGAGCCTTCAGCCAGCCACCTACTTGATTAGAAACCGTCACCTTGACTTTGTTTTCAGTGTATTTGTGATTATTTCTATCGATGCCTTCTATTTCTGGCAAGCCATGCTGGTTTCCCCTTTTAATAGTAATGTCAAGTTCCTATTCCTTGTTTAAATACACTTAATGAAATAAAAAAGCGAATCCACTGGGGGTAAAAAACAGCAAGCAAATACAAGTGAGTAGGTGCAGACGATAGCACAAATGGAGTCATGATTTTGTGGGGTGGAAGTCGGGGGACCCTCTGGAGTGAGTGGATTTAGGGCTCGCCCAGGAGACTGATCCTGGGTGTCGTGCCTTGTCATGGGGACAGCTGCATGCCACCTCACCCCAACTCTGCTCACTCCCAGCCAGGAAGAGGAGGGAAGGACAACAGTGATCTCATCTCATGAAATGTCCGGTTCTATCCGCTTACTGATCTCGGAGGCGACTTTGCCCAGTGTCATCCGAAAATAAACAAATCTAGAAGGGAAGTGGGCAGGTCTGGCTTGAGTAAAGACAGAAAGTGACAGGGCTGAGCCCAGAGAGGTCAGTATGTCCCCGAGCACTTTGTCATCAGGCGGCAAGTAGCAGGAGACTGAAGGCCACTGAGGGGACCTTGTCACGATTAAACAGATCCAGCGAGGCCTTCCCCCTGCACTGGCCCCTGAGGATGCCTCTCGTCTCGGCCTGCCTGTGAGCACCTGGAGCATCTCCTTTCCTGAAAGGGAGTTTTCAGGGCAGATATCAATAGTCCTCAGAAATTCCAGCTCCCAGTAAACTCTCGAGGTCAGAAGATTCTGTCTGCAATGGACCCCCACATTCCTCCTCTGTTCCATTCCCCTCCGCTTATTCTCTTACCCTTCCCAGCTCCGTACCCCAACCCTCTTGGCCTAGAGATCTGAGTGACTTATTTAAACTAGGATGCGAGTGACTACTTATATAAAAATGATGATCGGCAGAATGCAATGTTTAACCCAAAGAAATGAATAGCTAATGGTGAAATTTTACGCACAGAGAGAAGGGGACGAATATCTCTCAAGTCACCACAAGCACAATGAAGCCTTTGATTAGCAGAGGAAGAAGGGGTGCTTTTCCACGAACCCAACTGATGGTCCCACACCATGACCATGGCACCCATGCAGGGAAACAGCCCAAGCCATGCAGAAGCACACGTCGCGGGCGTGAGCGTGCTGGGTGGCTGAGATCACACTACCTAGGCGACGGACGGAGCTCCTGGTCTCCTTGGCGAAGCTGGAGCTGGACAAGGCTGTCCTCCGGGAGATGAGGACAGGGATGCGGGTGGTTGGGGGGCGGTAGCTGGGCACGTTGGGGAGGTGGTCCAGCATGTGTGAGGGGCCAAGCCTGGAGGCCACCTGACCAGGCAGCTGGTCCTGGACCAGGTGATTCAGCTCCATGTCCCGGCCTGGTTTAGCCATGGTGCTGGGGCCCGGGGGTCTCAGGCAGAGGCGAAACCCTGGGGACTGCAATGAGGAGCACAGAGTTGGGGGAGGCAAGAGAGGGCGGGGCTCCTCCCTGTCAGCACCGAAACAGACCAGCCTGGTGCTTTCAGCAGCTGCGCCCAAAGTCTGGAGCATCACTCTTGTCCGTGGAGTTCAACGGCGAACACGTCACCGTGTCATGTGGCTGGCCCGCCCAACAGCTCTGAGGGACAGCCTGGAGCCACCCCCCTCCCCCAATTCCTTGTGTTCACCGGCAGCATTTCCCACCTCAGAATCAAAAAGTCCGAATCAAAGAACCTGGAATGCTTCAGATCCTTGGACTCACAGATTCGGGGCTCAAACATCCTTAGCCTGGTAGGACTTTCCATCCCAAAGAAACCCTGGAGCTCCATTAATTTCACATCCAACCAGAAGCAGTAACTTTTCCCAGGGCCCTGGTTCCCAGCTGGGCCGCTCGTTGGAATCATCTGGGGATGTCTGGAAATGTCTGATGCTGGGGCCCATCCCAGAGGTTCTGATTTAATGGTCCAGGGTCAGGTCTGGCACCAGGATTTGTAATCTCCCCAAATGATTCTGATGTGCAGTCATGGCTGAGAACCAAGCCTCAAGGCCATTGCCCCTCAAACCCTATGTGCGGACAAATCACCAGAGGTCTCGTTAAAGTGCAGACTCTAGGGACAAGGGTGGTTTTTTAGGCTCCTTTATGAAACCGGGTGGGGCCTGGGATTCTGCATTTCCAACCAGCTCCCACCGACGCCAAAGCTGCTGGTTCTAGGTCCACACTTTTGAGTAGCTGCAGACAAATGGCTGTGCCTCCGTGTTTCTCAGAGTGTAGTTCCCAGACCACTTGCTTCCAAATGATTTGGGGAAAGGGTGAAGCCAGCCCCATGGGACCTGAATCTGCACCCAGGTGATCCTGGCCTTATTCATCTATGCGGGTGCAGACCTAGTAGGTTTCCCACAGGTACGCGTTGAAGGTGATGGAGACCAGAGAGGGACCAAGCTCAGGATACGATGGCTCTAGTCCCATCTCAATCCCTGGCTGGCTGGGACACAAGCGTCACGGTACCGTCATGGCCTCCTCGCTCAGTGCCAGCCACAGTGCTGGGTGCTTTCGAGGCACTGTCGCCCCCACTCTGCCCAACAACCCTGGGAGGCAGGTACTATTATTGCCCCGACTTTCTTGACTTGGGAGCCACAGTTAAGAGAGGTCACAGAAGTGGCTCCAGATCACACGGTGAGGAAGGAAGAGGAGCCAGGCGTGAAACACAGGTCTGTGCCCTTGACCACTTGGCCAAATCCCACCCACACGGAGCCTCGGTTTTCTCATTGGTAAAATGGTCTGTCTGCCTCACAGGGCACTGGGGCACCAGTGGCCCGAGGAATGTGGAGGCTTGTCAGGCCAGGGCTTGGTGTCCAGATGTCCTCAGCTTCTCTAGACTCCGTCCTCACCATCCCTCACTGCAAAGTGCATGTGCCGGGGCCAGCCTGGCGCTCTCAGCAGTAAGAAAAGCTCATCGAGAGACGTGGAGTCCAGGACGTGCCCTTAGCAAGCTCCGGCCTCAATTTTCACTCAGATACATTACATTTGAGCCAAACCCCCACTGGCTGGCAGCCCAGAGGGCTGCATTCCCAGTGACGGGGTGGTAGGAGGGGCTGGCTAGGAGCAGGGTTCCCCCAGGCCTGCTGGAGTCCTGGGGCCTCCATGCAATTCCCCTGGGGTCTTTGAAATACATCACCGGGCTCTAATAATATGGCCCCAAGCCTCAGAGATGGGTTTTCCTGAGGATGGGGCAGGTGGAGGGGTGCAGAGAGGGTGGAGGTAGAGGGTGGAGGTGGAGTGCCCCTGAGCCCAAGCTAATCTCAGCCTGAAAGTATCCTGGACACGCTATAACCGCCCCCCGCCCCCCCACACACACCCCTACCTCCTGAGCTGTTGGCCACGGCCTCCTCCTGCAAAAAAATAAAGCGAAACAGAGCTGTGATCATCAAGCCCCCGCCTAGCCCTCATCCAGCCCAGCCCGTCAGGAGGTCTGCCCCAGTCTACTCTTCACCTGACCAGCCCGCCAGACCCTGCCAGCCACCTTCTGAGGCATCCAGGGAGGTGGCCTCCACCCCGTAGAGGGTGGTGCACACAGGAGCCCCAGGCCCCAACATCCGGACTTGTCACATATAACGAGGGGGTCTTATCCAGCTCTGTGCATGTGAGGGCGAAGCAGCTAAAGCTGCCCGCACAGCCTCCCCACCAGGCACTGCACTCCACAGTGTACAACTGCGCACAGCACCCTGGGAAGCGCGTTCAGCCCCATTTTACAAAGGCAGCCGCTGAGTAAAACTGAGGCTTCCGGTGGGGAGGTGACTTGTTCAGGGTCACACAGCCATGTAGTTTTACTCAAGCCTCAGGTGACTTGGGGAGGTGACTTGTTCAGGGTCACACAGCCATGTGAGGACTGGAGTGCAGGTCCCACTGCTCTCCACACACAGCTGTGTCACCAAAGGCCCTTCCTAGCGCCATCTGAGCCCTGGTGTGCACAGGGCTTTGCGGTGCCCACCGCCCTGCTCCCCTCTATCCAGTGGGCATCCCACCAGCAAAAATCCCCTGGACAAGGCCCCAGCCCCTTCCACTGATGTCAGCCCAGGCCTCAGAGGGAGCCGGGTGCCAGGCCCAGTGCCATTCCATACCTGGCGTGAGGCGCTCCGGGGCTCAGTCTCGTCTATACTGCTTGGATCCTCACCAGCCTGTGCCACCAGACAGCTATCCAGCGGGACACTGTGACCCAGAGAGGGAGGAGGAAAGGGCTGGGGTTAGAGGCGTTAAACATTTCCTGACGCCTGCTGAGTGCCAGCAGTGTGCCGGGAGGTGGGGTACAAATATGCCCAAGAACGGGTCCTTGCCCTCGTGCGGCTCCCAGCAGAGCACAAGCGGCAGACCCCATGTCCCGCTAACGATCTCCCAGTCTGAGACACATGCTGGAGCAAGGAGCTGTGAAAGGCACAGCCACAGTTCTGCCTAGGAAGGGGGAGCCCCCAGTGGAGGTGGCCTATGAGCTGGGCCTCCGAGATGATGAGTTGACCCCGAGGAAGCGTGTCCAGGAAGAGGGAACAGCATGTGCGAAGACAAGAGGACTGTGTAGAGGACTGTGTGAGAAACGGTCCTCCGGGGTGTGACAAAAGAGCACTGGAGAGTGTCCAAAATATACGCCCAGCATTTCGACTCTGAGGGTCTCCTGTCACCTGGGTGATGCAGGCAAGGCAGGGAGTACGAGAAAAGTGAGGCCCAGAGAGGTGAACTCACCTGGCCAAAATCCCACAGCAAATCGTCACATACCACCTAAACCTTGAATGCAGGCCCTGCTCTTCTTCTCACGCCCTGAAATCAGAGCCACACTGCAACTGCTGACGTTTTCAGGGGCTCCTGGGCCAGGCGCAGGTGAGGGACAGAGCCCGGGGCGAGGCTGAGGGAGCAGAGAGGACTATGGCAAATCAGAAAAAACCCGTGCCCGCCTGAGCTGGCAGCCCCACTCCCCACGGAATGGGGGCGCAGCGGCCAGATAGCCCAGTTTTCAAAAGGAGCCTGAACTGTACATTTAAAGGTGAAATCTCCCGATCTTTAGATGCTGATAATTAGTCCGAATTAACTTATTTATATGTAGATACTCAAAAGTGCCTGTCACCAGGGTGAATTGGGGCCTTAGATGCCCATGTGTGGCATCTGGTTAAAAAGGTGACTCAGAACCAGAGGCTAATTAATTTTTGTAATTAGAATTAGATCCTGCTTCCTAGCAGCCCACCCGCCCCAAAGACCCCTGTCTCCAAGGGGCTCACAGAGGATGGACCGCGGTATCTGCCACCCAGAAAACCTGCATTCTCCATCCTCCAGTCCTGGCCCTCCCGAGTGGGAGAGGCGGTGGGGGCAGATTGCAGTCCTAGTCACTTTGGAGCCAGCAGCCTGGGAACAAGGTCATCTGGCAGCCATATTGTCACAGCATCTCCCACAGGCTGCATGTCAGGCACTGGGCCCAGCACTTGGCCTGCACAGTGTCTCCCCGAATCCTCACCCAAATAACCCTGAGAGACCAGCGCTGTGACCGATGCCATCCCAGCTTAGAAATCGGAGGCTCAGAGAGATCAAGTGGCCTGTCCATGGTCACCCAGCCTGTACAAGGCAAGCCTGGATAAACCATGGTGTCTCTGACCCAAGGCCACTCCGCTGCCCACCTCCGAGCGCCTACGCAGCCCCACATGATGTGGAGTAGTGAAGCAGGTGTCTGGAGGGTCCAAGCACCCAACTCACTTTATTTCTCTCCACTGTGTGGGTATCTCCATCATGAGAGGCCTAAATGATGGAGGCCATGGCTCCCCCACCCTGCTCAGGAAGGTACACAACACCTCGAACAGATTCAAGTCACAAAAGCGAGGGCACATTATGACTTTCACGGGGCCCAGGTGCTTTAGCCTTCGTGGGCCCTTTCCACCCTAAAAATACATTAAGAGTTATATTTGCAACTGCATGTGTATGAAGATTCATATGTTAATAATATCTTTAAAACGCTGTGGGAACTATGTCCTCCTCGGTTCTCAGAGCACAAAGGTCCAGGAAATGGACCTCCCACAGTCCACTCGGAGGCTTCTCTCTGGGTCTTGCTCAGTCCAGAATTAGGCCAGGAAGTCACTGCGTGGCCATGGCCAAGTCACCAAGAAGCCCTTGGGCTGCCTCCGTTTGCTCATCTGTCGAATGGGTAGGACTCGCCCAGCCTGTACAGCCTGACTTATTTGGGTGAGGTCAGAAGGGCCACTGAGAATCTCATGGAAAAGTCAAAAAAGAATCCCCATGCCAGGGTCCTTCTTGATTCTCCACCTCTAAAGACTGGTCAGCGGCTTTCCTTGTCCTTGGCACCAAGTGTTCACTTTGGAGACAGCCTGACCTAGAACGGAAGCCCAGCTCTGCACAGCTGGCAGGCAGCCCTGGACAGTAGGGTAGCATCTCTGAGCCTCTCATCTATGAAATGGGAGCAGTAACAGATGCCTTTGCACCGTGTCTGCCACAGGAAACAGTACTAAACAAATGGCAGCTGTGATTATGATTCTTCTTGTTATTATCCCAGAGGAGGCGGCACTCTTCAGGGTTAGAAATCACGCACGTGGATTGGGAAACATTTTGCACAAACATCTTCAGCTATTGATACACCTAACCAGCCCTACCATGGCCTGGCGGCACCCCCCAGGGGCTGTTGTAAGACCCTTGTACGTCACATCATGTCACCCACTGGTCAGAAGTGTGCCCAGTGCCTGCCAAGACCCCTCTTGCCTGGCCAAGAAGCAGCAGGCTATCAACTTCTGGAACATTCCCAAATCCCAGGGAATTCCAAGTGGAAGACCAGATGGACTGGCTGAGGTGGGCATCCTAGAGGACCCCCCGGCTCTCCAAGTTAAAGGCACAGGGAGTAGTAGCTACAGCCAGCTCGCAAGGGTTTTCCCGCCTATTTCTCCTCCCCCGAGTCACACAGCAGACTGTGCCCACAAATTTTAAGGTCCCCACTATTGGCTTCAGCAAACTTTTCACCTGGTACCCCAATCCTGAGAGAAGGAAGGATGGGAGCCCTTAGGGGGAGCAGCCACCTACTTGGGTCTCGCTGTCTTTGCCGACAAGGATGCCCATAGTGCAGGAGTTCATCTGGGGGCGATGACATTCATCCCAAGCCTTGGGGCGGTACACTCAACTGAGGAATTCGGAGAACCCCGGAGCCCTGAGCCTGCAAGGCCAGCTCCGGAGCCAGTGTGACTCGGGTGGCAGATGAGCCACCAATCCTTCCTGCTTCTAATCAGATTGAGGGGATGTGCAGGGAACTCTGCAGAAACGCCCCAGGGAGGCCAGGTGGGGACCAAAAGGCTGCGGTTGCTAGGAAAAGCCGAGCTGTTGCCGGCGGAGACCAGGTCGCTAGGCGACCATCTGCCCGTTAACAGCGCCGCACGTCATCAGTAACCCTTGTGCCTCCACTCAAGGAGCAGAGCCTGTGCTGCTGACACTCACGGTGCTGCCCTGCCCCAGGCTATGGCCAGAGGGACAGATCAGGGAGGAAAGATGTGGGCCAGGAGGTTCCACAGATGGCAGAGTGACCAAGGGCAGTGGAGCAAAGGGACAGATTCAATCAGTCTGGCCCGATGGCGATAACAGCCTCCTCACTGCTTTCCCTGCCTCGGTCTCTCTACAGTGTAGCTCCAGACCGTGTCATTCCCCTGCTCACAAACCTTCAATGGCTCCCCACCGCTCCCATTATGTCAAGTTCAAGGCCTTTACAACGTGGCCTCACTGTCTCTGAAGGTCAGTCTTCCTCCGCTCCCACAGCTGCATTGTCACTGCTCTCTGGACACACAGGCTGCCCTGAGGCAGAACATCACTCCGGCCTTGAAACACTTTCAACTTGGCCTCCAGGCCCGACTTGCTTCTCTCTCCCTCTGCCATCACCTCCTCCTCAGCTCTTTCAAGTTCTCCCTCATCTCCCCGGCTCGAACCTGGCCTCTGGGCCCCTCCTCCATCTACGGCCCTCTCTGGACATCTCCTCCAGTCCCCAGCTTTCAGGCTTTCAGGTTCGTCTACACCACCAGACTCCTGACATTATGTCTCCAGGCTAAACTCTCCCTCCCTTAACTCCAGACTCAGGCGTCCAACTGCCTGGACCCCTCCACACTTCTCCGCCTCTCCATCCATCCATCCTTCCAGCCCACGTATCTGAAAATCGTCTCTCTCTTACCACTTTCTTTTTTTAGGATGAAATCCATTTGACATATAACTGCGTAAATGTAAGGTGTACACCATGTTGATTTGTTGATGTTCATATAATATTTATATATTATAATATGATTGCCACTGTGGCGATAATTAGCACTTCTATCATGTCACCTATTTTCATTTCTTTTTAGTGGTTGGAGTAGTTAAGATCTAGTCTCTTAGCAGGTTTGATAGTTATAGCTTTTAGTGGTTTCCGATCTCTATTTTCGACTTGATTTTAGCTGAACTCTTCTGTGTGTGTTAATGTTGAAATCTTACAGATGTGGGTGGAGCATCCGCCATTAATGGCACTGGAGCAGGATCCAAGCTGTGAGGGAGGGAGACAGCTGTGTGCCTCAGCTTCTTTAATCATAGGGGTGAATGGGGAGCCCACCGCACGTGTCCGTTGGTTCATCCATCCATGCATTCGACCAACATTTATTTGGCGCCTACTGCACCAGGCACTGTACTAGGCTCTGGGAATGTGGCCGTGAACACAACAGACAAAAATCTGCATCTCGTGGAGGTTGCATTCTAGTGTTTGTGTACACGGGTGTGGTGTTGATAGGGGACACTATGAGTCCTGGGTCATTGTGAGCACAGTGGGGGACCCCTAGCTTCCCCCAGCCTCTCTGGCCAGTGCCCAGCGGTGCACAGCACAGAACGGAAGGCACTCCCACCCCAGAAGCCAGGCACCCGTCCCCGTAGCCCGCCTCCCTGGACCACCCCTTAGCCAGGGGCACAAGCGCCTTACTCAGGCTCCTCCCTGTGCTCTTCCTCTTCCTCCTGCTCTTCCTCTTCCTCCTGCTCTTCCTCTTCCTCCTGCTCTTTCTCTTCCTCCTGCTCTTCCTCTTCCTCCTGCTCTTTCTCTTCCTCCTGCTCTTCCTCTTCCTCCTGTTCTTCCTCTTCCTCCTGCTCTTTCTCTTCCTCCTGCTCTTCCTCTTCCTCCTGCTCTTCCTTCTCCTCTTGAATCCGGGGCAGCTCCCTGAGATGGGGTCAGCAGCAAGAGGTGAGCCTGCCTGCAGGTGTGCCCCGAGTCCACTTCCCGCCCCCCTTACCAGTAGGACATCCCGTGACCCCTGAGACCAAACTCGAACTCTTCGACCAAGACTCAGCCTGAGGACTCCTACCTGAGCAGCCCTGGGCTCTCGCCAGCAAAGAGGCCTCTTCACGGCATGATGAGCGGCCTGTCTCAGCCCCCACCGTCTTGGTGGTGACCTGAGGTCTGTCCCTGAGCCTCTCTAAGCCTCAGTTTCCCCATCTTTGCAATGTAGGTCATGGGCCTGAGACCTCCTGTGGATGCACTCACATGCATGTACAAGAGTGTTCGTTGCAGAATTGTTTATAATAACAAAATTTTGGAATCGATCTAAATGTCCACCGATAGCGGACAGGTTGAATAAATTCCGCACATCCATACAATGAAATACAGTGCAGACAATCTCGATGTGCCAAAGGTGGAAAAACCTCAAAGTATATTGCCGAATGAATATATAGCAAGGTGGGTATAGGTAGGTGCATGTGATACGCCATCTTTTGTGCAAAAAAAAAAAAAAGAGGGGATTTCATGCTTGTTTATGCTCAGACGGTCCCTGCAATGGCACAGAAAATCCTGGCAGCTGCTGTGCCCATGGAGAGAAGAATGGGGGTCTAGGGGAGCAGGGAGGCAGGCTCGGTTCACACTCTCTGCCCTTTTATGCCCTTGGGATGCTGTACTATGTGCCTGTTATCTTTCCAATCATTCGTTCAAGTCCTTCCCTGGCTCCCACCTGGGCATCTCCACCACGGCCTCATTCTCCTCTTCGTAAGCTGGAGCCACCTCTGGGCCTTGAGGGCTGATGCTGCCGTCCCGATGCTCGTCCTCCTCCCAGTGAGAGTCGATCTCCTCTAGGATGAGATCCGGCTCCTCTGGCCCTCCAGGAAGGATGCTGACTGCAGAGGACACAGGGTGGAGGGGAGAGCAGGCTTGGGGCTCTGAGTCCCAGGGACCACATAGGGAGCCTTGGCCATCACCGGCTGTGCGCCAATTCCGAGCCAAGGAGTGGACATGACACCAATCTCAGCAGGACCATTAGCAACCAGATCAGCGCTAAAGTGATGGGCTGAAGTCCAAAGTCATTTACCCTGTCTCCTTCCATTTAGTTTCCCTCTCTTTATCCACTTGAGACAGAGCTTCCATTACAATTGGTCTGTTTCTCCTTGGGGCCTCTTTCTCAGAGTTTGTGCAGAAGCAGAAACAATGCTTCTGACCACAGTATTGCAGGTGATGCCAAAAGATCCAGGCTCAGTGTCCGCCTGCCACGTCCAGGTGCGGGGCGGCTAGAATGTCTCGAAGTATGCAGAGAGAGCTTACCCACTGCCTGCTCTCTAGATGCCGCCCCCTGGCGATAGCATACTATATGCCCATAATCACAACACCTGCTGTGGGAGTCTTTCTCTGCCTCCTGGACCTAAAGGCTCCACCCTCTAAGGGGATCAACTTTCTTGGGGAGGTGGTCCCACCTTCAGAGAGGAGTCTGCAATTTTCAATATTTCTCCATGTACCCCGCTCCCCAACAATGAAAACACTGTGGGGCTGTGAGCTTGGCAGAAGTGGGTGCAGGAGAGTTTCAGGAATCCAAGCGCACCCCCAGGCAGGAGAAAGGGAGAAAGAGGGAGATTGTCTGCAACCGGGTGTTTCTAAAAAGCTCCAGGGGTCCTGGTGGCCCTCAAGCCAAACGTGCATTGCTAACAGCGACTTTAAATGGAAATTGGCCTCAAGTCTTATCCCATGACTTTGGAAGTTATTGTTCATGGTATAGAACAATAATAATAATAACGGCAGTTACATTTATTGAGCTCTTACTATGTGCCAGGCCCTGTGCTAAGTGATTTACGTAAATTCACTCAATTAGCTTCATATCGATCTTTTGAAGGGGGAATAATTGTTATCCTCATTTTATTTTCCCTCTTTTTTTCCCTGTGTTATTCCCCATTTCACAAAGAAGCAAACTGAGACGTAGGTCAACACCTTCCTTGAATGAGCACTTCCCACGTGCCGGGCACAGGGCTGAATACTTTCTAAGTGTCGCCTCAGCCCTCATTCCTGCCTCCTGGCTTCTAGGTATAGATATTATCCTGCCTCCCAGAGGAGCACCGGCCTGCCCTCCAGGGAAATATGCCACATATACCTTGAAGTAACCTTTCCCACAGCCGGTCCTGGCTCCTTTGGCCCTACAGGCAGCCCTGGGCTTTGACCAGGGAGGTCCTGCATGGCCGTGAATCCAGTAATGGAATATGTCACATGTGACATTCTATGTTGCTGTCCAGCAATGGTGTGGCATCTCCACCCAGAGAGACCACTTGGGGTGCAAGTTTCTGCCTGATATAGCAGGGGACATCTGGGGGACAGAACATCCCCTGGCCTGTGAGCTCATTAGCATTTGTGGCGATGAAAGTTTAAGAATAGTACTTTGCCCATTTTATAGACCAGAGAGCAGGCTCAGAGAGGCTGAGTGACTTGTCGCAGGCCACACAGGATGTCGGAGGCGTGCCAGGTCACCTGACTCCTGCCTC
>NW_006433950.1:7900590-7937669 GCF_000325575.1 Pteropus alecto
TGGTGTGCTATCCCAGGTGATAAACATGCCCCGTGAGGGCCTCCCGGGCACTGGCGGCCTCTCCAGAATGGGCACTAGATGAGCCCAGCATTTGGCGTCCTGAAGAGCTGATGCATCCTTGCTCACATTCTCGCTTTCCTTTTCATTAACTTTTTCTTTTTCGGTACTATTTAGCAAGTAAGCGTTTTACAAGCATTTTCTCCTTTCAGCTTTGTGCCAGGACTAATAGGCATTTCGAGGCACACCCTAAACTGTCCCCATTTTACAGCCAAAGAGTCTACAGCTTTGAGAAAAGGATGATGCCCAAGGTACCAGCCAGGAAGGACAGGCATGGGGCACTCAGCCACACTGGTCCCAACGCAGATCCCTGAGTGAGCCCCTCTCCACGGGCATCTGATTCACAGCCGCCCTGGCTTTTCCAGGGCCCCCAGGTACTCAGGTCACTGACGGCCCAATGAAGCACTGTGAGGGCTCAAGTTCACATGCAAACTGCTCCATCTAACACATAAACTTTGCCTCCAATGTCTCTCGTGGGCATGCCTTCTCCTAGCCAGCATCCTCTCTGCCAGCCTAAAATGTTCCTCAGGGCCACTGAACAGATCTTTGACTCCGACAGTGAAGATCCTAAGCCCCATCTGGGGAAGAAGCTCCTGCTTCCAGGACCAGAGAACAGGAAGCCAGGGTCATGGATTCTAGGCCAAGGTCCTGACCGGATCCCAGGCTGCTGGCAAAGCCCAAGCCCTGGCACAGGCTTCCATCTTCCCTGGCAGGCCCAGGTCCCAGACACTTCGGATGGGGCCTGAAACTGAGGGACCCTGTTTTGATTGCTTTCTCTGCCTCCGATGCTTGCTCAGCCTCAGAGTAATCTTTGCGCAGTCACTCCCCTGCTCAACCACCTTCCATGGCTCCCCATTGCCCACAGCCTACCCCTTAAAATCAATACCTAACTTTTCTAGTTTTACCTTCTGCATCAAGAACCTAAGATTATCTGAAATGCCCGCCATTCTCCCTCTCCTATCTCCAGGCATTTGCTCCTTTATTCCCAAGGACCTACTCTGCCAGGGAGATGGTTGGTGTATATGGGTGGAAGGGAGGGCGGCAGCTGCTGCTCAGACTGTCCTCACAAGTATAGTGTGGGGCCAGTACAGCTGGATCTTCCCAGTTTTTGAGAGAAGCCAGACTCTTATGTAAAGCCACCTGATTTTTAAATGTTGGCAACTAATTCTAATTTTTTAAATCACTCCCTGCCCCAAACACAGACATCTGTGGGCTAGTTGGGACCCAGGGCCACTGGCTCAGGGCTTCCTCCCTGCCACCTCCATACCACAGGCCACTTTCAATCCACCCACTTGTCAAACCTAAGTATTCATTTTAGCCTTATCTGAAGCAATAAGATGCAATCACAGCTTCAATGTGCTCATTTATGCTTTTTTAATATCAATGAAAGTGTCTGTTGCTGTCGACTGATGGCCCACCAACCAACCCTTGGAGTGGGGAATGCGGCCAAGCCTAAGAACCACCTCTTCTGGGAAAAACTGTGTCCCATGGAGCCACCAACTGTGTGGCAGGCTCCAGGCTGAGGACAGCACAAGTGTCCTCACCAAGACTATCCTTCACGGGCTTTCCCAGGCTTCCGGTGGGAAGTCCTCCCGCTAACTAGCCTAAATGCCACAGGCTGCCCTTGGCCGACCTTCCCCTTGCTCTGGCGGAAAGGCGTTGGCCTGGGTCCCTGAGCGGCAGCTCTGAGACTGGCGGAGGTGACTGATTCCACCGCACCCTGCCTGGGAGCATGGGGAAGGGCAGGCGTCACTGTCCAAGGAGGGTGGGGAGTAGATGGCCACCCCTTTCCCCCAACAGGTCTTCTCTTCAGGACACCCTTCTCTCCTTCCATCCATCCGTCCGTCTGTCCATCTGTGCTCTCCCAGGCTCCCTTCTCCCTTGTTTCAGAGGCCTCCAGCTGCTGCCGGCCCTGAAACAGAGGAGAAGACAGAGGGTGTGTGGCTGGTGGACGGGCGGAGGGAGCGAATGAGCGAGTGCCTGAGTGAGTGAAGGATGGGGAGGCTGGGGGAAGGAGCAGGGAGAAAGAGGGGGCACTCATCCTCCAGCCTCTCGGGGTCACCCTGCGTCATGTGCCCCCGCAAAACATAATCCAAGTCCTAACCCCTGTTCCCTATGAATGTGACCTTGTTTGGAAGGAGGGTCTTTGCAGACATCATTAGTTAAGGGTCTCAGGATGAAAGGGGAGGGGTATGTGACAGACGCAGAGGGGAAGGTGGAGACCGGGGCACAGCTAGAAGCCCAGGGACACCAAGGAACCGCACAGCCAGGAGAGAGGCAGGGACTGTTTATTCCTCAGAGCCCCAGGAGGAACCAACCCTGCCAGCACTTGGATCTGGGACTTCTGGCCTCCTGAACTGTGAGAGAATACATTTCTGCCGTCTGAAGGCACCCAGTCTGTGGTCTTTTGTTACAGCAGGCTCAGGAAACTAATGCCGGTCTCCGGCCCTGGCATCGGGTCGCCCCATGGCTGCCCCAGCGTCCACCCCTGGCTCCCACGCTCCTGCACACAGGGAGGTTCCATCTACAGCTGGCTGAATCCCACCTCCCTCCAGAGGTGCAGAGAGGAGGACAAGAGGGGCCAGGGGCTGTGTCCTTGGAGCTCTCAGTGGCTCCCGGGGGCTCTCTGTTCCAGGGAACTTTTTTCATTCAGTTAACACAGCCCGACTGAGCAACTGCTACCAGGCCAGGTGGACTCTAGTCTCTACTCTGTGAGAACTTGCTTTATGACCTTGGGCATGTCTCTGCCCCTCTGCCTGCCCCAACAGCAATGGGGGGGTCCCTATTATGTACCCTCCAAGGTGGCTGTGAACTCCAGGAGACTGAGCAAGCCCTGCTCTGAGGCTGTCCCTTCACAATGTCATTACAATTATACAAACGCCATCACCCATCAGACCGGAGATCCAGTCAGCTGACCTGTCTGGGCTCCAGTCTCAAAGTGCTCGTAACAATCACCATCGGCCGAGTGGGGCTGGGGTTGGATGCAGCCTTGCAGACATGGCAAGGACCATGGTCCTGGGGCCTGTCCATGGTGAAATAAGGCCACCACCTACAGGCTCTGAACTCTGTTTTGCTCACCTCTAGCACTCATCACAGACCTGGCACATAGCAGGCCCTCCATGATCATTTGTGGGTGGATAGATGGATGGATGGACAGATAGATGGATGGATGATGGATGGATGAATGGGTGGGTGGGTCGGAGGGTGGATGGGTGGATGGATGGATGGATGGTTGGATGCCCTGTCTACTGCATGCCTTTCCAGAGGCCATGAAATGACCGAAGAGCAGATTTTGAGCCTGGCACATAGTAGGCTCTCCATGATCATTTGTGGGTGGATAGATGGGTGGATGGACAGATAGATGGATGGATGATGGATGGATGAATGGGTGGGTGGGTCGGAGGGTGGATGGGTGGATGGATGGATGGATGGTTGGATGCCCTGTCTACTGCATGCCTTTCCAGAGGCCATGAAATGACCGAAGAGCAGATTTTGAGCCCTAGCCCACCCCTCCTGGCCTCAGTCTGCCCCCCAGTCCCTGTGCAGTTGGATGAAAGGCAACATGCACCTCCCCAACCCAGCTACAGTAAGGAGATGCCTTCTCAACTGAAGGGAGCTGGAGTCTATGGGGTCCAGTTCTCCCAGGAGGACCCCATCTCCCTCGCCTCACCCCCCAACTGGGGACTCTGCTTAACCAAACTCACTGGCTCAGCTGCCAGGGAGCAGTGAGGAGCTCTCTCTGGGTGTTCCCAGTAGGAAAGGGGGCCCACTGACTTGGTCCCAAAAATGGCTTCTCTCAATGGAAGCGGGAAGGCAGGCCAGGTCCTTCCCCCATCTCCCCAGCCCCTAACGGGGCCTCCGGCCACCACCCGGCTCTGGGCCACGCTCTGGCTACCTGGCCAGGCTGACCTGAGGTGATGCCTACAGAGCACAGGAAACTCTGACTGTGCCCCCTGAGCACATCCGGGCCTGGCCAGACACCACCCACGCACGCTCACACCGAGCGCCCCTCCCAGAGACAGACACGAGGACCCACTGACATGTCACTTACTGGTCTGCACGTCACATGTCACAGGGGAATCAGGCTCCTGCATGGGGAGGAAGGGGAAAAAACTGCTGTGGCCTCCTCACTGCTCTCTCTACTACCCCTCCCAGCACATCAGGAGCAGGAAGCTTTTCCTCCTCCCCTGCGGGGACACCCACAGGAGGTCCCCTGGCGTCGGGCTCCAGTCTCTCCCCTACCAGGATCACACTTGGTCCCACCTCGGCTCCCTGCCCAGGCTGGGCCCCCCATCCGGAATGTCCTCTCTTCAGTTCTCTGTGCATGAGAAACCTCCTCCCACCCTCCCCCGCAAGGCTGTCGCAAAGTTCCATGTGCACGGAGGTCTCTCCTTTGCCAGCACCGCACCATCTCTGCCCCGACTCCATCCTCGGGGCCCCTCCTCCCTGTGAGGGCACCTCCACTGACTAACCGTTGCTGCCACCAGGCCCCCCTTTCCTCCTCTTGGAAAACTCCAAAGCTGAGCTTTCGCCGCCACCCGCAGAGGCTACATGAACTCAGGGCCGGGGGCTCGGCCTGCAGGGGAGGGGGCCCTGAGGCTCCCTGTCCACCTCCTACTGCAGCAGGACTAGGATCCGGGCCTCCCACTTCCCAGCTCTAGGTGCTCCCATGAAGATGTCTAATCGTCCCCAAGAGAGAAGGGCCAAAGGCCAGGTTCTTGGAGAGGGAGGGGAAGAGGTGACACGGGTATGTGGGAGCCCTAGGCTGTCAGGAATGCACACAGAGCCACTGGCTTTCTTGGAGCCCCACTTCTTCCCAGAACATTCCAGTCCTCTCTTGTGTCTGGGCCTTTATACATGCCGATCCTCTGCCTGAAGGGCCCTTTCCAAACCACCTGCCTTCACGTTCACCCACCCACTTCCTGCTCCTCCTTTAAGTCTCAGCCTGCAGGCCACCTCCACTGGGAAGCCTTCCCTGATGCTCCTGGAAGCCTCCTCCTCTGCACCCCACATCCTCTCCACTCCCCACCATGGAAGCACTTCCCCGACCAACCGTGACCTCCTGACAGGCAGGGCCGGGCCAGTCCTTTTCAGTCCTGTGGCCACAGTGCCTCAGAGAGTGTGTGAGCTGTGCAAACAGGCAGGCTGGGTGGGCTGGGTTCCCGCTGCAGGCTCCCTCTTCCTTCTGTACGACCGCCACCCCAGGGACACAGGGCAACCATCTCACCCTTGCCTGAGTTCCCAAGACCCCTCCTGCCACCACCCAGGGTCCCCGCTCTCCCAGCTCAGCACCCACCTGCTCCCCAGCCTTCCCACGGAGCACTGGCTGTGGCAGGGCCCGCTCCAGCCTGTGCAGGAGCCATGCCATCAACCTGCGGGTGGGAGAGAGTGATCATGTCACGTGGGAAAGGAGACCAGCGGCGGATCCCCTCTCCATGCCCCGTACCACCCCCTAAGAAACAGACGTCGAGCCTGCCAGAGGCAGATGAGAACCCAGACAAAGACCATCGTTCCCCTCCCTGTCCCTCCCAGGCAGGTGTCCGTCTACTGCTCAGACCCCAGCAGGCAGCTCAGGCCCCGCCAACCTCCACCCCACCCCCGGAGGTGCATTCAGGCCCCTCACACACGGCCAGGTAGGACCATGTGGCAGTCCCTACACCGATTTTAAATGCATGTGTCCTTTGGCCCAGCGACTCCATTGCCTCTGATTTATCCTATAGATTTACTTGCATGAGAGTGAAACGATGCCTGTACAAGGCCATTGCTTGCAGCAAAGAGTGGAAACAAACCTAAACGTCTACTGCGTGGTTACGTAAAAGCCGGTATATCCATATAATGGAGTACCACCCAGCTGCGGACCTGAATGTATAAAACCACCTCGAAGATACATTTTTAGGAGAAAAAAAGCAAGATGCAGAAGAGAATACATGATTTGCTATTGTCACATGGGTGTGACATGTACTCGCAAGTTTGTTTGTGCCTAGAAAATACGGGAAAGGAAGAGAAGCTGCTGATGCCATTGCCCTGGGAAGGGGCCTTGGAAACCCCTTTGAATTTTCTCCCAGGGGCATGTGTTACTTTTATACTTTAAAAAACCAGTTTGGTGAATGTTGGGTGTTCGGCTGGGGTGAGGCACTGATCTTGCTTCCCGTGGGAGGTGTGGCATTTAGGGGGGCTCACCTGGCAGGGTCTCCGGGAGGTGGCAAGGGGGAATCTGGGGTGCCAGGCTGGTGCTCTGGGGTCAGCTCTTCCTCAGGCTCTGGGGGCCCGGGAGTGGGCAGGGTGGGGCTCTCCAGGGCCTGTAGCACAGGCTCCGTTTCCAAGGGGGGTGCTGGGGGCTCTAAGTGGCAAGGGAGCGGGAGACTAGATGACATGGCAGGGCTCCATGTGACCCGTCAAGGACACAGGGGGCCAGAATTAAGGGGCCACTATGACTGAGTAGGGAGCCCCTTGGGACCACCCAACTACTCCTATCACCAGACAGACACAGAACTGAGGCCTGGGGTGGGGAAGGGACTTGTCTAAGGCCTCATAAGGCTATCCCAGGTCATTGGCCTCACGGCCTGGACCGGGAGGGAGTTCTAAATCCCCACCCCCCACCCAATAGCTGGCTCCCAGCAAGCCTTGAACCCCTCCATAGCCCGAGTGAGTGCTAAGGTCCTTCCCTGGGATCCCCCAGGTTCCAGTTGTACCCCCAGCCCAGCCTGTGACCACCCCAGACAGCCCCTTCCCGGGTCCCCTCTCTATACCTGGGCCCAAGGCATCATCTGCAGCAGGTTCATCTCTGGAGCCCTGGATCATAAACAAGGAGTGAGGGCACGGAGCAAAGCAAGCCCTGTATATGTCTCCCCTGGCCAGCTGTGCCCTGTCTCGTCCTTCCTCCGAACCCCCTGTCTCGCTTGCAGTCGCTCTTCCCATCAGGGACCTTCCAGGGAAGGGAGCACCCCCTCTGTGCGTTCCAGGAATGGGGTGGGGATAGACCATTAGAGTAGACAGGCCCTTCCTGGGACCCCAGAAAGGGTCAGTTTCTGGCTCTCCCTTTTCCTCCACTTACCTGGGAGGTTTTTGGAGGCTGAGGCAGCACTTTCTCCAGATTCTGCTCAAACCACCGGAGCAGCCTGGGCCCAGGCCTGCGGAGGGGCTGGTGGTCAGTAGAGTGGCCCGAAGGAGTGGCCGGCCACACTGTTCTGACTGCCTGCGGGGGTCCCAGGCCTTGACCGGCCCTTTCTCACACTCTCTCCCTCGGCACAATGGGGTTCTTGTGCTGGATAGTCTTCGGGGGGTCTTAGGTGATGAAGGAACTCCCACCAACCTCAGACCAGGCTCAGGAACAACAGCCTCAGTGTGGGCCTCCTGGACAGCAGGTGAGGGGCGGGCACTGCTTAGGGACCTGAATGCAGCAGCGGGGCTCCCTGTGACTGGGACCGACAGGTCTAGTTTCACGGGAAAATAAGCAGTGTAGTCAGATAGGGCCCCACTGTTAGAAGGGCCCATTTTTTAATGCTCTGTTGTTATAGTCTTAAACTCTGCACTGGGCCCCACAAATTATGTCACTGTCCTGGGGCCAACATTAGGTTCTGTGTTGTGCTGGGCACAGGGTTTAGGAGTTACTGACAAAAGCCCCTGAGCGTGAGCACCCTACTGTCTGAAGAATGAATAAGGGAAGGAATGAATGAGTGGGATGAATGGAGATGAATGCACGACTCTGGATTTCTAGGAGAGATTGCAAACTGGAGGCTTCAGGCTTATTTGGGAAGCCCACAGCGTTCTGAAAACTTTCAATTGCTTGGCATCATTTAAAACTAAGGATTTGACATAAAAACCTAAATGTCTAGTATCTCTTTAAAAACTGGAGGATCTAGAACCCACACTCCTGCAGGGCAGAGAAAACTGGAGCTGAGCAGGGCCCCTCCCCGGAGGAGAACACGGGCTCTCCCATTTGCCATAGTGCTCACCTAGCTGCCACCCGCTTTAGTCAGCTCTGAGCAGTTTGACGCTCTTACCAACTGTGAGGCTAACTCGGACATCCCAATGTCCCCCATGGTGGCCTAGGCCCTGCCTCTGGGCTCCACATGGCACCCGCCCATCTGTGAGGAGCCCATCCATGCCTCCTCCCGTCCTCAGGAGGTGGCCCCTACCTGGGGATCCCCCAGTAATCAACATAACAAACCATAGGTAGCACGAGGCCCATCATCTCCATTTTGTGTGTATGGGAAAAGTGAGGTACAGAGAGACGAAAGGTACGTTCAAGGTTACACACTGAAGTGGTAGTGGATCCTGTTCTCAAACACGAGGCTTGGACTCTGAACACTGCCCCCCACCCCACACACTGCAGATGAGGCTCAGGGCCTCCCAAACCAGCACTCGGGGACGGGGACTCACCCGGTGTCCTGTGCCCTCAGGGCCTCATTGGGTCCATCTGCTGAAGAAAGAAAGGTGGTGAGCAGCGAGAGGCCCGCCCAGAGCCTCCCAGTCACCCCAACTCAAAATCACGTTTGAACCCTGGGGCCAGTCAGATGGGAAGTCTCCCCAGGGACAGGGTGCGGCCCAACCCCACCACCCCCTCGGCCCTAGCCCTGTAAATGCATCCTGCCTCCTGGACGTACCTGAGTCCCCAGGGCTGCAGTGCCCGAGAATCTCTGCCCCTGCCTGCTGAGAGAGACAGACAGACGGACAGACATGGGCAGAAAGCCCAGGTGCTGACCTCCCACCACCCCTTCCCCACCGACCCTCAGCTCCCAGCCCCTGCAGTACCTGAGCAGGGCCCTCCAGGCCACTACGAACAGGCTGTGGGACGACTTTCTCCATACCCTTCTTGAGCCAAGTCAGCACCCAGCCACTGGGGCTGCAGAGGGGACAGAGGTGCCAGCCCACCCTCAGCCTCCCCAGCCTCAACTCGGTCGGGATAGCAGCCCACAGCCACAGAACCCTATCTTCAAACCTCTATCTCCCCCACTGTGAGACTTCAGACACGTCTCCTCCCCCCCACCGCCCCCACAACCTAGCGTCCCTCTCTGGAAAGTGGGGGACACCAACCCTTGGTGAGTCAGGCATGCCCAGTGCCATCCCGAGCCCACCCTATCAGATGCTCAGTGGGAGCAGTCAGTTCTCTTCATCATCCTGGCTCCAGGGGTCCCCGTCCTGCCCTTGGCTCACATCCTATGCCCCAGCAGGGTAAGATTTTCCCGTGGGGCACTCCTTGTGGCTGAAGCTGGTCCACTTAAATATGAAGGTCACAGGCTCACTGCCTGAGGCCAGCCCAGCACACACAGCACCAATGGTCTCAAAATATTTGAGCCAACTGGGAGATTTTGTGTAAAAGTCTGGATTTCTGGCTTCGTGGGAAAACCAGTGGAGCTGCATTTCCCCCACGCACTGGGAAACCTCTGGCCCTACCTCTGTTTCTCTGGGTCTCATTGCCCATTTGGCCAGGAGGCTCCCACTCACTGCCTGAGGCCCCTTCCAGCCAGCTCCTAAAAAGGTTCCAGCCTTTGCCTAGGAATGACTGTGGACCTGGGAGCAGTGCCAGACCCCATCCCCCAGTGGCTCCCTAGCTTGGGGGGCGGGGGGCTGGCCCTAAGGAGAAGGGCGGGTAGCACGGTACCTGTTCACTTCGGGAACCACAGCAACCTGGGACTGGACGGATGTGGGCGAAGTAGGGGTAGCCTTCTGGGTGTCTGGAAAAGAGTCTCTCACACTTTAGATCTGGAGCCTCTCAGAGGCCCATTTCTACCCTGTGAGGAGGTCAAGTCAGAGGCAGGGGAGAGGGGAGAACCCTGAGGGGGTAAGAAGGCTGGGGTTCCAACTCAGCTCAGCTAAAAAGTCCCCAGCAGCCCCCCCTTAGCTTTTCTGAGCCTCCGTTTCTGCATCTGTAAAAGGGGCATGCCAGCCTCCTCGTTCCTCTGCAAGGCTCTGAGGGGGAGGACATGGCCGCTCCACCGCCCGGCCTGCCAGCCTGGGTTCCCCGCACTCACCCTGAGGGCTTCGAGCAGTCTCAGCTACTTCCTCCCCTTCGAATGGCTCCTCGGGTGGCTGGTGGGTTCAAACAGGACCACATAAGCCCTCAGAGAGACCAGCCGATGTGCTCAAAGGAAATTTCTAGAGTAGTGCTGCTCAAAGGCTGGTGGGTGGACCAGTGTCCGTCTTCAAACTTACTGGTCCACAGGGAATAAGCAGTTTATACCAGAATGTCTATCAACACACTAAAAGTCTGACTGCAAAACAAATACCAACTGAACTAAGCAGTGTGTTTAGTGACATCGTATCTTTACATTCTAGCAAGCTCCTAATCTCATCCTGGACTAATAAGCAGTTAGTTCATGGATTCGCTACTTCTTCGAGTAGCTCTGTTCTAAACTCTAGAGGTTGGCAAACAATGGCCCGTAGGCCAAATCCAGCCTGCTGCTCATTTTTATAAATAAAGCTTTATTGAGACACAGCCATGCTCATTCATTGACATATTGTCTATGGCTGTTTTCACATGACAATGGCGGAGGTGAGTAATTAACAGAGATGGCATGACCCACAAAGCCTAAAATATTTACTCTCCTGTCTGTTACAGAGCCAGGTGACCTCCATGTTCCCTTCTGGTTCCAACTTTCTCTGCTGTGGATGGTCCATGGGGGCAGCTTCCCCCCGCTGGGAATTCCCTGACAGCGAGGCCAGCCTGCCCTTCCTTACCCTCCACTTCTTACCGGGGACTCATCCTCCAGCTCAGCCTCCTGGGGGGCTATTTCAGGCTCTGGCTCTGGTTCCAGCTGCATCACCAGTGCAGGCTCTGGCTCTGGTTCTGTCCTCTCCTCCTCCATCTTGGTCTTCTGAGGAGTCCCTGGAGGCTGAGGCAGCACCCTCTGGACCCAGCCCAACATCCTGACACCTGCAGGGGACAGAGTCCTTAGGCCTCTCAGAGTGCTCACAGTTGCTCTCACCATCAGGGGCCACTTTTGTGAGTTACACGTTTTCTTTTCCTCTCATATTTGAAAATATTTTGCAATTATATCTCCAGGTATTCGCCTTATAGAAATACTCAAGCCCACACACACGTGTGTAAAAAGAGGTGGGTCACAACAGTGCTAAAGCAAAATGCGGAAAACATCCAAATACCCATCAGTAGGAGACCGGTTATCAGAAAGCGCCTAAATGCTCACCTGTAAGAGGGGCAGGTATTAAACAAATTACAATACATCCAACAATGGAATATACGGAGCCATTTTAAAAAGCAGATCTATCTGAACTAACAGAAAGAGACGTCCATGCTCTGGACTCTAGTCATGAATAGATCAGTTAAACTCTCAGTGCCTCGGTTTGCTTGCCTGTACAGTGGTGTGTTTATAGTACCTACCTTGTGGGGGTGACTGAGAGGATGAAGAACAGTGGCTGGCACACACTGAGAGCTTCACAAATGTTGGCTGCGACCGTTATTTGGTGTCAAGCAAAAACACTTATTGTGAATATTGGCATTTATGTTCAGTATAATCCCATTATAGATTTAAAAAAATACGTTATAATATATAAATGGAAAATCTATTTTGTTTAATAGACCAAATTAACCTACTTTCATGATTTAAATATTTTTAAGAGACAGTGACAGTTTAACCCCTTTTAAATGGTTTACTGTAGCATTTCAGCCCTATCTTATATGGGTTCAATTTCTGGTATCATTTATCTTCGGGGGACTTGGAGCCCCTGCCCTCATGACTAGATCCCTGCAGGATGGCCTGGCCCAGCAGACTCCACACAGCTCAGTGTGTGCAGACTCCCAGGCCTGAGAAGGCCCTTCTGGAGCACTAACTAACGCGGTGTGACCCCAAGCCCCAGCCATGGGCAGCCGAGACGTTGACACAGGGCTTTTCTGTCCCTCCTCTACCAGGAACCCTGGCCCCAGGCTGAAAAGGGCAGGCATAGGGCCCAGGATCCCTGGGACCCCAGCACCCAGCTCCCCCAAGCCCCTGGCCCTGCTGCCTGCCTTACTCACAGCTCTACTCTCCACTCTGGCCTCGGGAGCCCAGCATCTCATATGAGAGGTTGTGGCGGGGACAGAGTTGTGGCTCAGTCTCCAAAACGGTAAACATGGGCCAGACGTGAGCACTCTGGTCTTCCACTTCCCTGCCGAGTCGAGGTGTAGATACAGGGATTACCAAGGTCGGCAGAGTCCCAGGTCACATTAGTTTAAGATGGCGGAACCAGCAGCCCCACAAGCCAAAAGTGAGCGAAGTGCTCTCCACCTCATCCTCGTTCTCACCACCTTTGGCCCAGTCCCAGTAAAAATGAGTGTTTTCATCACCTCTTTACCGCAAAGGAAATGGAGGCACAGAGAGGTCAGTAGACTAAACGAAAGGAACACAGCCAGTGCGCGGCCAAGCCGAGTTGATACCCAGGTCTGCCTGTCTCCAGAGGTCCCACATCTACGCCCGACGGTACTGGCATCGCTTCTTCTGTGAGCCAGTCCTGCAAACCCTCTCACGGCAGGCAGCAATTCTGGCTCCTGATTCTGAACCTTCTGGAAATGACTAGGGAAGCTTTCTTCACTCCCGAATTGTCTTCTTCCTCCAGACTCAGCCCAATGGAAACTTTTGCACATCCCTCCCATCTTTCGGCCACGTCCCTGCCAACTCCGCTTTGATGAGGGTGGCTCAGGTAGGAAGGAGGTCCTGAGAGAGGCAGCCCAGGACAACGGTGGTGCCTGGACTACCAGCCTTTCAGAATCGTCTGGGGAGCTGGTAAAAACACAGGTTCCTAGGTCCCTCTAAAGCCTCTGAAGGACCTAGAACCTGCATTTCTACAAGATGCTCCTGAAGATTCTGAGGCACGCTAAGGTTTGAGTCCCACCAGCAGCGTAGGAGAAGGAAGCCTCAGGTTTCCCAGCCTGGCCTGTTTCTCTAAGTCTTAACACCTTGCTAGAAGAACATGGGGATCCCATCAGCAATCCCACCGAGCCGCCACCTTATCCTGAGTTACCTGCTCAGATGCCGACCACCAGCCAGAAAGTGCCTTCTCCCTCCCACTAGCAGCTGTGGCCTCTCAAACACTGGGGATTAATTGCCTGCACCAGACAGGGCCGTGTGCAAAGGATTAGCAGGTGCCAAACAGGGGTGGGAGGTGGCGGTGGAAGAGAGGAGGTCGATGCCCAGGGAGCCAACGACAACTCCCCAGGGCCCCCAGGGAAGGAGCCCCGGGTAGCCCAGGTTTGGGGCACCACGAGTTGTTAGGGGATCTGCCCAGGTACGAGGGGCCCGGCTCCCCACCTGTCTTAGCCAAGTCG
Source organism: Pteropus alecto (assembly GCF_000325575.1). Taxonomy (NCBI): domain Eukaryota; kingdom Metazoa; phylum Chordata; class Mammalia; order Chiroptera; family Pteropodidae; genus Pteropus; species Pteropus alecto. The sequence continues at coordinate 7,913,909 of NW_006433950.1, forward strand.
CAGAGTGGCTGGTGGGACAATGACAGCTTGGAGCCCCATGTGGTTCTGGGAGACTCCTCAAGGTGGCAGGGTCATGTAAACTGTCAGTGACAGTGGCGGGAGCCACCCCCCAGCTCTCCGGCCACAGCTCCGGGACTCAGACAGATTCTCTCTGGTCCAGGGTCTTCTGCAGCTGGGTGAGGCCTCGGCAGCCCTTGCCAGAATGGCTGTGGTCCCAGGGCTGGGCCTTTAAGAGGGATCCAAGGACTCACAGATGACTGACTGCATGTGAGCTGGCCCCCAGAAAGGACACGGAGATCTAGAGAGAAAGGACAAGGGGAACAGAGGTCCGGTGAAGAGGGGCTCAGCGAGGTGACAGGAGCTGGGTGAGGAGTGGGGTAGAGGGATGGTCAGCGAAGGGGCCGGAAACTGACTCGATCATCCACAGCATTTCTTGAGCTCTCCCTATGTGTCTGGCAGCACAGTGAGCAAGGCAGGCACGGGACCTGCTCTCACGGAGCTTCCGTTCAACGGAGGAGGCAGAAATAAAGCAGGTTAAAGATGAATAAAGAAATATTGCAAATTATGCTGAGTTCTATGAAAGAAACAGATGGGACAGAGACATGTGTGTAGCGGTGGAAAGCAGAGACTAGTCAGGTCTCTACAAAGAGGTAGTTATTTGAGCTGAGACGTGAAAAGCAAGATCCGAGTGAATGATGTTCCAGGCAGAGGACACTGCACAGGTAAAGGTCCTGAGGCTGGAATGAGCTCGGAGGCACCTGAGGAACAGAGAGGAGGCGGGGGGGAGGGGAGAGTGGTGGGAGATGTCCAGAGGAAGGCCAGGACAGATCACATAGGCCAGGAAGCCATGCAAGAAGATCGGTTTCAGCTGACGGACCGTGGAGGCCCACAATGGTTTTGAGCAGCAGCCGAACATGGTCTGTGCGGCTGTTGTGTAGTGGGCGGGTGTGGGAGCAGAATACTGGTCAGGAGGCTGCAGAGGCATAATCCAATTTGTGACTGGATGACCCCCGGGCTCCTTCCTAGACCAGACTTCTGAGATGCAGCCCCGCAAGGCAGCTGGTGTGGGAGAACATTCTTTCTTCCAGAAAGACTCGACACCAATGGCGAAGCTCAATGAGGCTCCTGTCCCTCCTCTGTAAATCTACCAGGCCGCAGGGGGTCAGGGCTCCTCTCCATAGCACCTCTAGCCAGGCCCCTGGCTGCGCCTGGGCCTGCAAGTGATGGCCTAGGTCATCAGTGATAGCCACCCTTCCTCTGGCTGGACAGCGACCAGTGTAGAAATGACGGGACTTGGACTAGGCAGGTAGCAGTAGAGCCAGAGAGAACGGGAAGGGGAAGGAAAAGGGAGGTGTTGAGGGGACTCAGCCTGGGCAACTGGGGGTCAGGTGGTGTCATTTACCAAAAAGGGGAAGCCTGAGCCTGGGGTGTGAAGAAGAGTTTTGGGGGGAAATCACAAACTCTATTTTGTTAAGATGTCTGAGAGACATCCAAGTGGCAATGTGCAGTAGGTGGTGAGGAGTGTGTGTGTGTGAGTGCATGTGAGTGCATGTGAGTGCATGCGTGTGTGTGTGTGTGCGCGCGTGTGTGTGCGTGCGTGTGTGTGTGTGTGTGTCTGGAGCTTAGGGAGAGGTGGACTAGATATAGGAATGTTGGAGGCATCAGCTCAGCTCGTAGATGATGCTTGGGCCGTAGGACTGATGGAGACCAGCCAGGGAATCCACCGTAAAGAAAGGAAGAGGACCAAAGATGGGACCTGGACTCTCTGGCACACTTTGAGGTTGGGAAAAGGAGGAGGAGATAGGATAGGAGTCTGAAGTAGCCGCTAGTGAGGGGCGAAGAGAAGCAGGAAGCGGGGTGTGCTGTAAGCCAAAAGGGGTGAGTGTGCTGAGGGGGAGTGGCCATGTGGGACCACTGTGTGAGCGGCGTGAGCGGAGGCTGGACATGTGCCCCTTGGATTGGGCAACCTGGAGGCAGCGGAGCCCCTGGGGAGCGGGCAAATTCAGATGGGCCCGGGTGAAGAGTAACGGGGTGCAGAATGAGGAAAAGGTACAAAGCTCAGTCCTTCCCCCCCCAGTCTGGATGACTCGCATGTGTATGTATAAGCATACAAAAGTTCAAAATTAGCCAGATTAGCCTGCCTTGTCTATGGCTGTAAACACAGGCGGTAAAACTATAAAGAAAAGCAGCGGTTACGCTATGTAGCAGGCGAGCAGTTACCTCTTGCAGAGGGTTGGGGGTTGTGCCTGGGAAGGGGTATGTGGAAGCTTCTAGGGGCTGGCAGGGCCCTGCTTCTTGCTTTCATTAGCCAGTATCTATTTTTAAAAACAACTTTATCGAGGTATAATTTATATGCCACAAAATACACCCGTTTTAAGCCAACACCCAGTGATTTTTAGTAAATTGCCTTAGCTAAGCAACTAGCACCATCTAGTTTTAGAATGGTTCCAACACCCATCACCCCAACAAGCTCCCTCGGGGTTGATGACAGTCACTCCCCATTCCCACCCTCAGCCCCTGGCAACCACTAATCTGCCTTCTGTCTCCAAGGATTTGCCTTTTGTGGATATTTTAAATAAGTTCATCATACAATATGCGAAGTGTTTTTGTGTCTGATTTCTTTCACTTAGCATAATCACCCACTTTGTAGCATATATCAGTTCCTCATTTCTTTGGCATTCCCAAGAGTATTCCATGCTCCAGATACACCATAGTCTGTCTGTCTGTTCACTTGTCAATGGACACTTAGGTGCCTTCAACTTTGGGGCTATAATAAATAATGTGAACATTTGCGTTCCAGTCTTTTTGCGGACATACAGTTGCATTTCTCTTGGGGAAATTCCTCGAGGTGGAATTGCTGGGTCATATGGTGAATTTATATTTCTCTTTTTAAGAAACTGCTAAACTGTTTCTGCAAAGTGGCACCCCATGTCTTGACTTGCATGGTAGTTACACGGGGTCTCGCTTTATAAATTATTGGTTACATTGCTTATTTATACTTTTTCTGTATTTTGTTATATTTTATAACTTTGAAAGAGTTTAAAAAATAAATTTGGGGTGCTGAATGGAGTCAACTCTAGGAAGGTTTTCCAAGACAGACTGGACTTGGGGCTGCTGCTTCCGGGCTGCCTGGAGCACCATAGGGAACCAAATCCTACATAATCTTACGAGCTCGGTTCCTGGGCAGGTGTATGCAAAGCATGTGCCAATAAATGAGAACAGGCTAGGTCCTCCCAGGGTTTCCTCACCTGGGGGGTCTGTTTCCAATGGTTGTGACCAGAGTCGTGGGCATTCCCCTGGGCTTTGGGGTGCTGGGCTTAGGCACAGGTGACCTTCCTTTCCTGGGAAGGAGGGATGGAGGCTGTGGGCCCACAGGGGGCTGGGGATGATGTATCACCTGCTAATCCCTGTCCTGCTGAGGCCACCACTCTCCCTGATCTCCTTACGCTGACCCTGGATACTGGCCATGGCTAATCTCTGCCGCTGTAGCCCCAAGGGCTGGCGGGCAGGGCAGTGCCCTCTTCCTTGAAGTTTGCAGGTGGTGGGGGAGAGCCCTACCGGCTCACAGACACCACCTCATAGCAGGGCCTAGGATCCTGGCGTAACACAGATGGGAGCCTTGAGGCCCAGAGAGAGACAGTAACTAGTCTAGGGTCACACAGCCTGCTCTGGCCAGCCCTGGCATGGCCACTGCCAAGGCTCCCTGTCCGACATTTCCCAAAGCCCAGGAGACAGCAACTTTCAGGACAGCTGGAGTATGGGTGAGGGAGCAGTGCCCAGGACCCACAGCACGTGGTTGCTTGGTAGCTGGGGTTGCTGAGGGGTGTATGCCCTCACAATCAGGCTGCAATGGGCATTGTCTCTGCAGAATGTTGCTTTATTCTCCTACTCCCTCATAAGGCACCAGGGCCCAGCCTACCTCTCTGCCTTTTCTCCTCACTGAGCCGTTGGAAGAGCAGAAAATCCTTATAAGCCTGTGCACCTGGAGCCTGTGTCCGGCAGATGAGGTAGCCACTGTCTGCAGGTCAGGAGTGGCATGTCCTCTCTTCCCTCCTCTCGCTGCTCCGCTCCCTGGCCCTCCCCCTGCAGGCCCATCCCCCCAAGGAGTTCCCCGTGCCCTCTTCCTGCTCTTCCACTGCCCTAGGTCCCCACTCCTCCTGCCCACCTACCATCACCTCCCTCTCTCACTTCTAACCGGGGTCGGGAAGGAAGCAAGCTGCGTCAACAAATTCTCACTGAAGTTTAAATGGCTGAATGGCTCCTAGGGAATAACTGTTTTTTAAAGGATAGCACTGCGTAGCCATTTATCTCGTATTATTTATCTCTCTCTTTAAAACTTTTCTGTCTCCCTGTAGAATCGTGAGTAAATGCCAGAGACCTCAGCTAAGGCCAAAAGTCCATAACTAGTTACCCAGAGGCATTCTGAGCTCAATCTGAACCCACCTGCTGCTCATTATTTAAGAATAGACTCCAGTGTCACCTCTTTTAGACCATTCTCTGAATGTCCCAACCCCAGCCTCCCCAGACACACACACACACACACACACACACACACACACACACACACACACGGCCTGTACTAACCTCTGTCAGAGCCGGGAGCACATCCTGTGTGTGTGTTATGTCATCTGAATGTCTCTGCCATCACATGGGGAGCTCCAAAAAAACAGAACCTGGCACGAAGTAGGTGCTCGATAAATGTCAGACCAGTAGACAAATCCACACTGGCCAAGGCTGTGTTCCCACTTAGAAGGGTGTCCGGCTCAGGGCGAGTCCCTTCATACTCTCCGCTCCCCAGCCATGGCCCGCATCATCGACCTGGTGCCCTGCGAGGACGGCTCCGCCCACGTGTACGCGTCCCCCGCCATCCTGCTCCCGCTGGAGCGGCAGCGCAACCAGTTGGCAGGCGTGAAGCATCAGCTCTACCACCCGGCCCTGCCCAGCCTGCGTCGCATGGACATGGACTCTGTCAAGGCCTGCCTGACCGACGAGCACTGCCAGTCCACCACCTACTGCCGCAAAGGTCAGGCCGCCTCGCCTGCCACCGCCGGGGACCCTGCGAGCCTTTGGGGAAGGGGCGGACAGTTTCAAGGAGAGATATCTGGGAGGGAAAAGCCATGCGTGGCTGCTGAAAGCATTTCAGGGGTTGGTCCCAGCTCGGCTGCTCCTTATCAGGAAACCTGGTGAGGCCTGAGCCTCCCTTTCCTTATCAGTAAAGTGGGGGTGATAAAGGGACCTGCCTCCCCAGGCTAGTGTGAGATTAAAAATAAGGCCGGGAAAGCACGTAGAGTAGTGCCTGGCAAGAATAGAGCACATTATACATCCTTATTGTTGTTATTAATGGAGAAAGAACAGCGCAGAGGTAGTTGCAGCAGCAGGAGTAATAATAATAATAGTAAGAACTTCCACCCAATCATCTCTCTACCTGGAGAGGGAAGAGACAGACCCTCCTCACATCTCCCATGTATGAGAGGTGGACGTGACCCAAGGAATCGCCCTTCTCAGGTCAGGAAGCTTGGGTGTGGAGGTGGGGGTGCCACACAGATACACACGTGCATTCCGGCGCATTTATGAAGCACCAGCTTTTGTGGTGGACACTGTGCTGGGTCCCCAGGGAAACAAAGGGTGTTGCAGCCGTATGGAACAGCATTTGCAGAGGCATGGAAGGGAAAAGCTACGCAGGGTGTTGGGGTGTGGCGGCCCGGGAGGAAAAGGTGTGTGGGGGCAGCAAGAGCATTCAACGGCACAGCTCAGGACGGCCCTGGTGCCGTAGCCCAGGGGCCCGGGATTTCTCAGGAGGGAAATAGGAACCTCTGAAGACTTTAAGCAGAAAAGAGGTCTGAGCACTGTCGGGGAGGGGCGTGGAGGAAGGACTGGAGGTAGATAATGCGGGGTGGGCGTGGTTAGGACACTGGGAGGGACCACAGTCTTTAGAATTAGTGTGTCTTGGCCACTGGCAAGGGTTTTGAGAGATGTTTAGGAGATAAAATAACAGGATTTGGTACCAGTGTGGGTAGGGGGCCAAGATGGGAAACACAAGTACTGAAAGCGGGTGAGGAAACAGAGGAGAGGGAGGGGCGCAAGGTGAAGTAGAGCCCCCCACACCTACCCCTCCTCAGGGAGCAGCTACTGCTGTGTGGGGAGGGTCCACACAGCCATCAGATCTTCCAATTTCCTAACTTCTCTTGGAATGTAGGTTTTTAGGGAAAGCTCATTCTTGATTTAGATGTGTATTTTATTGCAATTATATGCGTTAATAAAATTAACAGTCACAGGTTTAAAATTCGAAAGGCCGTAACAATGTACATTTAACAAGTCTTGATCCTCCCTCCCCTACATCCACTTACAGCTAACTAGTTTTAGTTTCTGATGTATCCTTTCATTGTTTACTATTGCAAATACAAACATGTATTATTTTGCTCACCGACTTTTTATTATGATCATATTCAAACACAGGAAAAGTTGAAAGACTAATACTATGAAAACTCATTACCTTTCACCTACTTCAATTAATATTTTGTTGTATTTGTTTCTTCTCTCTCTCTTTCTCACACACACACACACACACACACACACACACACACACTTTAGCAAGCAGCTCCCAATGAAAAGAACAACCTCCTACATGACACGATACCATTACCACATTTATGAAAGTCAACAATAATTCCATAACATCTAAGATTCAGTCCATATTAAAATATTCCCCAATTACCCCAAAAGATGTCTTTTATAGCTTAAAAAATTGGGGGGGCGGGGGACTTGGATTCAATGTAGGATATGCATTGCTTTTGGTTGTTATGTCTCTTTAGTCTTAGCCTGAAACAGTCTACCCACTTTCCATTTTTCCCTCATAATACTGACTTTTTAAGAGTTCAAAACAGTTATGTTGTAGACAGTCCCACACTGTAAACTTGAGTGTTTCCTTATGATACTGCTTACCTTGATAATCTAGATAATCTTACCTTCTGTAAACTAGAAACTAGGTATAGGGACGTCTTTAGCAGGATAAAGCATCACTGGCCAGAATCTTCTTTCAGAGATGATGGATGCCATGTTTGCCATAGCTTCAAGAGGAGGCACAGAATGTCATTGTCTCACTATTCATGATACTGAATTAGAAGACTTGGTTAAGGTGGTGACCTAAACGTATATTCTTTTCTGCCGCCATTCGTCTCAGTTTCAGGCTTTAAAGCAAAACGTAGCATACGGCATACACTCTTCTGCACGTTAGATGATTGTGTGTCGAGAACTTCCTCTATTTACTTTCGATAGCTGCATATTGAGGATGCATCATAGTTTATTTAACCAGTCCTTTCATGTGGGACACTTGAGTTGATTCCAATCATTTGCTATTACAAACAACCTTTGAAAATGGGTAAATCTCCCCACATCATTTCCCAGTCGTGCAGCTGTAAAATAGAATAAATGCCCAGAAACAGGACTGTGTGGTCAAAAGTTATGTGTATTTGTAATTCTGATAGATATTGCCAATTGCTTTCCATAGGCTTGAATCGATTTTACCCCCTCTGGTAATGTATGGCAGTGGCCTTGTTTCCAATAACTGTGCTAACTTTTGGATTGTTTCCAATCTGATGGGCAAAAACTATTATCTTAATGTACTTCGAATATGCATTCGGCTATTATGAATGAGCTTGAGTGTCTTTTCATGAGTTTAGGGGCCATTCGTATTTCTTATTTGTATCTGAACTACCTGTTGTTTACCCATTTTTATCCATTTTTTCTCTTTTTCTTTTTGGTCTTGATTTCTAGGGCCCCATTCAATAATAGGGAAATTGCATCTCATCTGTAAAATAAGTGGAAATGTTTTTCCCATTTGTCTTTTAACTTCTCTTGCTTTTGCCATGCAGAAGTTTGTTTTTATGTAGCCAAAGTTATCTAACTTTTCTTTAAGGCTACCAGACTTTGAATTAGAGTTGGCGCGGCATTCCCCACCCCAGTATTGTAAAAGAATTTACTCATGTTTTCTTCTAGTATTTCTATGGTTTCTTTTTTCTTTACAGTGAAATGTTTGTTCTATTTGGAGTTTTATTCTGTCGTAATGAGTGGAAGTAAAAATCTACTTTATCTTAGATTTTTTAAAGTTGTCAAATATTTCAAAAAAAATTTTTAAAGCAATGCGGGCCAAACCTCTCCTGTATGAGCCTGTGACTACTGGTGTAGAAGATACCTCTTCTCCCTTTCTCTTCCTTCTTCAGATGACTTCGACAACGCATACTTCACACTCCTCGGCGTCCCCAACAAACCCCTGCAGTGCTTGGTGAGCGTCTTTTGCCCCGCCCTGGTTTTGCTCAGGGGCAAGAGCCAAGGCCCCTCCTGCGCCCAGCCCCTTAGCACCTCGGTCGCGGGCTCCACTCTGTGCACTTCCTCGTCTGCTGCCTTGGGACCCCTCCCGCTTCCCTTCTCCGTCAAGGGCTTCAGGCGCTCCTAGGTCAGATGGGACGGATGTCAGCTCCGGATTCTCGGGTGGTCTGGGTCGGCCCCCCGGGCTTCTGCACCTACCCCCGCGGCCCTGACTCCCATCGCCCTGGCAGGACATCACCGCGGCTGGCCAGAGGCTCCGCGGCAGATGCCGCCAGGGAAAGCTGGCGCCCATCGCGCCGGGCATCAACCGAGTCGACTGGCCCTGCTTCACGCGCGCCATCGAGGACTGGTCCCATTTCGTGTCGTCGGCCGGCGAATTCAGGCTGCCCTGCCCGAGCAAGAAGGGTCAGTCCACCGGGCGCGGAGGGTGCCCTGGGTGGGGAGAAGTAGCCGGGCCCCTGAAAGCTGGTTGCGGACTGGGGAAGGGTGCGGGGGGCATCAGGGGTGGACTCCGGTAAGGACACAGAGAGGAAATTGGAGATCAGTGGGGACACATAGAGCGGAAGGGGCTGAGACAGATCGGGGGACATAGAGGCGGGTCTCATCTTGGGCAGACGGCGGGAGCCAGGTCCCGGCCAGGAGCCACTGGGGCGGAGGCTGAGCACGGGGTTGGTTCTGCAATCCGCGGAGCAGGGTCTGAAGGCGGCGCCTGTTCTGGCGGGGGAGTTGGAGCTGGACCGACTCTAGGAGCAGGTGTGGGCGGGGCTTGATGTAGGGGCGGGGCTCAGGTAAGAATGGGGCGAGGTTTGTTCCGGGCGTGCGGAGGGCCCGACGTCTGCGCTTTCTCCACAGTGGAGAGTTTCAGCGGCTACGCAGTGCGGTACTTGAAGCCGGAGGTGACCCAGAACTGGCGGGTAGGGAGGATTGCGCTCTGACCAGTCCCCGGGGGCCCGGCGGGGTGGAGGGGAGGAGCGGCGAACAGGGAGTGGGGCGTGGGGAGGAGACGAAGGGCAGGGTCTCTCAGTTCTCAAGGCCAAGATCTCCTGCAGCGAGCGTGGTGTGGGGCATGGGCACGGGTACGTGAACCCCCGGCTCACGGACTCCCCCATCCCTTTGGCCCGCCCCAGTTCTGTCTCAGCCAGAACCCCAGCTTGGACCGCTACGGACAGAAGCCCCTGCCTTTCGATTCTCTGTAAGTGACGCCACAGGCCCGGGGTCCCCACACTTGAAGGAGGGAGGGGGGTCTCGGCCGCTTTCCCCAGGGCACACCTAGTGGCCCTTGAAAATGTGAAACCTGGGATGAGTTGGTTGGCTTCCACACACCACTAAAAAAAATGCAATTTCTAAATGAATAAATGATTAACTCCTACCAAACGGAGCGCCCTGTTACCCAGTGCCTGGCAACTTCATCGTTTCGGGGTGGAGGCGTTTGGGTGGGACGAAGGTGCAGTGTAATCCTTCTTGGTGGCATGACGTCTCCTGAGATGGGAGTGAAGGTCCTGGAGAGGGTCGCGCCTCCCTACCTCGGGGTCACCCTCCTCCCCCTTTCACAGGAACACTTTCCGACGCTTCGGCTCCCACTACAGGTAGGAGACTGATCCCGCCCCGCCCCGCCCCGCCCCACACCTGGCCAAGTGCCTGTCGGGCCGCGACCCTGTCATCTCCCGCTCCTGGGATTCTCAGACCCCGCTCCGCTCGCGGGGCCTCTCGAGGCAGCCCCCAGGGCATTGGTCCCCTCCCGGGTGATGTTAGAGGGCGAAAGCTGCTTTCTTCCCCACAGATCCACACCAGGCAAAAGCGCAGCCTACTGGGAGGTGGGAGCTGACAGCTCGTCCCACTCAGTCTGGCCTAGGTGAAGCCAAAGCGGGGAGTGGGACCTGGGAGGAGAGCAGGGTCCACAAGAGTAAACAGACATACGAGAAACATGACGGGAAAAGCCAAGACCGCCTTTCAGGATGTGGAGAGGTGGTAACAGCTGGGGCTAGTGGTCCCAGCTGGAATGTGCAAGATACTCAAGCATCTTCATAGCATGGCGGTCACCCACCTCTCCAGCCCCGTTCCCTACCCTCCAGCAGTCTCCTGGGTGCGACCCATACCACCAGCACAAGCAAGCACTCTACACCTTTGCTTGTGCCGTTTCTGCCGGAAAGCCTCCTCCTCAGTTTTTAAAGCCTAGCCCAGATCCTGCTCGAAGTCTCCTGTGACCCTCTGCCTCTCCCCTCCAGTTAGTCACCGCACGTGCATCCCTGTTTGGTGGCACACAGACTACTGCATTATCATTACTGATGGAAAGCTCACCTTCTCTCACGCACTCTGCACACGCAGGGGACCGCTTTCCGGTTTTTTACTGCTATATAATACCTGCCGGAGTAGGTTCACTAAAGAACTGAAAAATGAGTAAAGCAGGGCATGGTTGGGGATCGAAGGGCGATAAAGATGAGACAAGCTGGAAATGGGGGCTTGAAAGACAAGCAGAGCAGCTGAAAATATAGAAAATAGGGAGCCATCGAGGGCTTTTGAGCCATAGAGAGAGAGACAGGGTGGAAGCTGTGTTTTCAGAGCCTTGAGGGCAGGTAGGGGGGTTTGGGGAGTGGCCTAGAGAAGGACAGTCTGATTTTTCCCCAGGATTTCCTGGAGGCGCCCACCTCCCCTGTTTCTCTCCACAGTCGTTCCAATTACCTGACCCCCTGGCATTAATCTGTGAAGAGGAGGCCAACCTCCAGGCCGATGGACCATGCCATCTCAGGTTCTCCAGACGGACAGAGGGTGCACGGTGGCATTACCCGTTTCCCTGTGAGTTCAGCCTGACTGGAAATAAACCTAATGCTCCTAGAAGGGGGCACCAGGCGTGCGTGCGTGTGTGTGTGTGTGTGTGTGTGTGTGTGTGTGTTATAAGGGCTTTGAGGACCTCAAGATGATGATGTTTTATCCATACCTGCCTCCTACCAAATCCTGGAAGACTGGTGGTGGGAGAGAAAGACATCTGATGACCCCAGGTAGACAGTCAGGATCCAGTTGTAGGTGGGTGCAGAGGCAGGCCTGAGAATTGGGTTTTCCTTGTGCCCCTGTCCCCTGTTTGCAGCCCCACAACTAAGCCTCCTGTCTGAAACTCTGAACTTGACCCTTAAAGAGAAGAGAGGGAATTCAAAAAGGATTTTTAGACACCTCTCTCAGAAGCCTTGGCCACAGCAGTGTACTCTGGGGGGCTTCCCTGGGCCCAGGGTCCCCTGAAGAGGTGGAAGTGGACTCTGAAAGGCTGATCAGGCCTGTGGCCTTTATTTCCTGTGAAGCAGCATGGTGTGGAAGTAAGAGGAGGCCTGAGGCCACTCGGAAAAGAAAGTTTCCTGCTCCGCAAGGCAGGAATGAACGTATGATGTAAGTGAAAAGCTGTCTGCTCTGTCTGCGTGGCTTCAGGACCAGCCCTCATCTGCGCGCCAACCTACAGAAAGGAAGGCATGATGTCCTGGGGACAGCCATGGGCACTCCCGGGCCAAGTCTGGAACAACCCCACCTCAAAGACACTAAAGAAGCGTGTCTCTGGCATCGTTACAGGGTTAGAGCGACAGCACCAGCCAGAGAGCTCCCAGACCTGGCAGATATCCCAACCCCGCTCCACCTGTGGGCAGTCTGCAAGAACAGACCCAAATCGGCGAGATAGCCGCCAAGCTCAGGAACTGTTTAAACAGGACTTTCCAGTTCTAGGATCTGGGGCTTCAGGAGTCCATGAACCTTTTGAAATCGTGTGCAAAACCGTGTGTCCACCCACGTGCGCACTTTCCATGAAAGACTTCTTGTTTTCGACTGATTCTCAGGAGAGTTGGTGCCTTCAAATGTTAGACAGCCCTGACTCACACCCGCTTCCTCCCCTTCCACTAATATTTACTGAGCACCTAGTGCATGCAAGCCAGGTCTCAGGTGGAAGGAATTTAAAGAGTAATACCAGCCCCTCACTTCTGGACCCTGTCTTATACTGTTTAGAACACATTATCATGTGACCCATGATCTCCATGCCTCGTACCCCATAAGCACCTTGGAAAGTGAGCAGAACTAATGCTACCCCCATTTACAGATGGGAAAACTGAGGCCCAGACCCGGGTAATAGCCTCTGGCCAAACCCAGAACCCAGCACTCAAAGTGAGTCCCAGCATTTGACAGTGTTTGCATATAGTTGGTGCTCAACATTTGTAGAATAAATTATTTCCCAGAATGGGGGTCTTTTGTTCAACCTTGGGTGATAAACAAGGTAAGGTGTGGTGGTGTCTGATATGCAGACTTAGCCTGCCTTACACACTCAAGGCTGATTTTAATTTCTTTTAGGGGTGGAAGTGATGATCATTACCCTTATATCAAGGTGAGGGACAGTGGTATCTGTGTCTTGGTCTTTAAGTATGGGGCTCTGATGACAACAGGGCAGGAGACAAGCGAGGTGGAAAGCAGACAGGAAGTGGTAGTGGATCACAGAGCCCCTTCCACCTTGGGGCCTTGTCGAGGAGGTCCCCAGCCTTCCCCTATTTTATGCAGGAGGAAGCCCTTTCCTCCAAGCCCAGCTTGAACCTAGGAAGCCATTGGCATACCCCCTAGGGTGTCAAGGGCACATTCTGCAGGACTGTGTGTCCCCCTCCAACATGCCAGCTCAGAGAAGAGATGGATTTGTCCAAGCCTCACAGCAGAGATGCTGGAATCCTGGCCTGCATGAGCCTGGGGACAGCCAGAGAGCTCCAGAGAGCATGCTGAAGCATGCCAGAAGGAATCAAGTGCCTGAAAGTTTTTTCCTGGTCCTGCTTCCTTGACATTGAATGACTGCCCAAGTCCGTCCAAGAATTTGGCTCAGCAGACATTTGAGGCTTTGCCGGGCCCCATGTTGGAGGGTCAGAGACCAGATGCCATCCCTGCCTTTGAGGCACTTTCAGTCCAGCAGGAGAGAAGCAGGCCGAGCTGATTCAAACCCGAAAGCAGAAGGCGAGAAAGCGGGTACAGCTAGACCATGTTCTTCAAGTCCAAGGGCTGTGAGTGGTGACCCACACCAGCAATTTGAATATGTTCTTGCCCACCAGTTGTACGTTGAATCCTGATGTCAGAGATATGAACATGTGTGCCCAAGAATAAAGAAAATGCAGAGTAGACGAGCATTAACAAGCCTGATTTAGTATGCACTTTCTATTACATGCAAGGCAATGTTTCAAGCCCTTTGCAGGCACGATTATCCGTGAGGTGGATAATTGTAGGCCCACTTTGCAGATGATGTAAGGAGCTCAAGGAGGTTTAGGGACTGCCCCAAGGTTACACGTGCTGGGAAGTGAAGCCAGCCTGCCTGCCCCCGAGCCTGTGGCCACCACACTCTACTACCTTCGTGCTATGAGAGATGCAAGCCAAGAGTGGGGAGGAAACCTGAGGAATCTCTCTGGGGTGAGGACATTCGACCAAGGCTTAGAGGGAGGAGCTATGCCACCAGAAACTCTCGTGAAGTTGCTGGCGGTGGCAGTCTGCAAGTTGAAAATCTCACCCAGAAGCCAAGAGGTGGAAAGAAGCTCCATCCCCATCCAGCTGGACCACTATCTCCTGGCCTCGAAGTCCCCTGAGCTTCAAGGGGCTCTTATTCATTATAAATAAATCACATTAGAAATCCTCCCAGTGGCCACTGCCTTGGGGACAGCCCAGCCTTCACAGCCTCAACTCCAGGCCTTCCTGGCCTGACCCCAAATCCACTACCCTGGCCTGGCCCAGGACATATAGCTCTAACGCAAACCCCACCACCAGGCTCTTGTCTGCTTCCTAACCTTTGTGCGAAGCCTTCCTTCCCCCTGAAATGCTTTCCCCATTTCTTCCTACCCAAATCCCACCCTTTCTTCCAGGCAGGCCTCTTTTAAGTCCCCCCTTCTCACCCTATTCTTCTCCAAAACTGCAAGAACAGGGACCGTAGCTGTTTCAGAGGGGCTAATTCCTGGCCTCTGCTCTAAGGAAATACCACTCTTCTCTTTTCTAAGTAGACCTGAGACTCAGGAATGGCTCCTGGGCCCTCCCAGAACCCACACATACACATCCGGACTAAATAAAACAATACTACAAAGAAATAGTTGTGTTTATTACAAAGTAACACACAAAACACATCTTCACCCAGAGCCTGGGGCTGGCAATGGGGGAGGATCAGGGAGGGGGTGAGGATCCTATCTGAGGGAGGGGTGAGGTGAGGGTCACGGAGAACTCTCGCAGGTGATATTTTGTACTAAATATCAGCAGCTTTGACATTTTTGACCCTACCTTTTGATACATGAAAACCTCAAAACTCATCTGAAGTTATGGCTCCATGGCTGCAGCATCAGCTCAGTGTGTGGCAAACAGCAGGTGCTCAGTAATGCTTATGGATGAGCAAAGGCAGCAATGCAGACCTGGGGTGGGGATGGACACACACACACACACAGTGATAGGGAGAACTCACAGGCCCCCTCCCTCCCTTTGACCTGCTTTTCAGGGCCCTGTTGAGGACAGGGTATTCCAACCAGAATCTTTCTAGATTTGCAGAAGATCAGTAGCAGCCAAAGCTTTTCTTGGAGGCATGACCTAGGAACAAAGAAACTGCCTGCTTGAGGATGGGACATGGAGCTTATCACAGGGAGCCTGGGCTGGGAGGCCCTGGGCAAAAGTCCAAGGCCAGAGCAGACCCTGGTCCTGTCTGAGGCTCTTCTGGAGGCGAGACTGAGTGGGGGTTGGGAGGTCAGGATAGTGGACTAGAGACGGAGAGACGGGCCTCCATAATGGTGCCTGCAGAGGCCTAGGTTCTTTATGGAGATGCCTCTGCACAGATGAGAAGACAAAGCAGAGGAGATTCAATCCCTCAAGGAACTGACAGCAGGCCAGAGAGCTGGCTGCCCGTTCTGCCAGATCCAGTGCTCACACCATTCCCGGCCATTGTTCCAGACTTCCTGGTCAGCAAAGAGTGGGTTGAAGCTAGAGCCCCAGGCTGCAGTGGCTGGAGCTGGAGGCCTGCGAAGTTCAGAGCCCAGGGCTATCCTGGCCCCCACTGCCCACCCCCAACCTATCCCACCTGGCAGCCCCCACAGTTCCAGGCCACCGCTATCACTAACCATATGCCTTTGGGCAGCTCCTGGACTTCTCGAGGGTCAGCACAAAGGGAAGGCTCAGGTCTGCCCTGCCCATCTCATCGGGATGGATGGTGCGAGGAGCAGAGCAGCTGGTGGACGGGAGAGTCTCGTGAACGAGGTATCAGAGGTGGGGTAGGGAGAGGCCTGGCGTTCGGATGGGAGAGCCGGGCGGGCTCCCTCCTGCCTCTGCCCTTCCGGTGCTCCGCTTTCCTGAGCAGCCACTACGTGCCGAACAGCCCGCGCAGTTCATTTCACTGTGCCCTCAGGCCAGAAGCGAGCAGTACTGGATCCATTTCACAGATGAGGAAAATGAGGCTCAGAGATGTCCAATGCACAAACCGTCCGTCCCAAGCCTTGTCACTGATGAGTGGCAGAGGCAGGACTCTAGCCTGATCTGACTGTGGCGCTCTTAACCGCGACACCATGCCATGCCACCGTGGCTCATGAGCACAGGCTCCACTCCCGGAGAAGAGGGTCCCCTCCTACTGTCCCCCTGCAGGGCCGAGCACAGAGCCAGCCACACAGTGGGAGTTTGACAAAGCTGCCAGGATGATGGGCTCCCCGGGAAAGCTGTCTTTGGTGGCCCAGCCTGCCCCAGCAACAACTTTTAGAACCTGTGAGAATGCCCTCACCCCCACTCAGTGCAGCGCCTCTTTGCCCCTGCCAGGGGCAATTACTGAATTACTAACTCCAAAATGTGAAGTTTATGCCAGCCTCTTCCTCTTGTTCCTCCCAGCTCTGGCTCTCATCCAGATGTCGCCCTTCACCCCAAGTTACCACCCTGTTGCTGTCCTGTCAGTGGTTGGAGCAAAAGGAATGATTATGCAGAGATTAAAGAGGATAGCATAAGTCTGTACTCCTCGTGACTTGTCTGAAGTTCCCCTACGACAATGCTATGCTCTGAGAGGGAGAGTCACATCAGATACGGAACAGGAAGCGGTGGGGTTCCTGGGCAGGCAGGTGGGAGAGGTACCTGTGTGTGGCCAGGTGCAGTGGGCAGCTGCTTAAGCCAGTTTGTGCTGTTCCTGTCCCTTAACAACCAAGAGACCAGACTCAGACAGGAGGGGAGAAGACAGGAGAGGTAGGAGGGGAAAAGGAGACGTGGGTTGATCCTATGACCTTCCCCAAACCAGAGCATCAGGTCTCTAAGGACCTCAGAGATCAGGAGTCACGACCTCTGCTTCAGATGTAGGATCGAGGCCCCAAGAGGGGCAGAGAATTGCCTCTGGTCACTTGTTATCAACGGGCTAGGATATGAACATGAGCCACCCAGGCTCTGCCCTGATTTTTGCCCAGGCTGGAGTGCAGAGGCTGACGGCTGGGTGGGAGCTGTAGGAGCCCCTCTGCTTTGTGAGGAGAGGTAGTTAGTTGTGGGGACAAAGGAAGAAAAAGTCGTTGTGGGCTCCATGTTGAGCTTAGCTATGCCCAGCCAGGGCCCCTCCTACTTCTGGCACACACAGACCATCATCCATTCAGGAAGGGCATCCTGAAGCTATAAGGTACCAAACACATGCCAATGCTTCCTGGGTTTTGCCTAAGGTCACTCAGCTGGAAGGGAAGCTGGGGTTTGTGCCTGGCACAGACACGAGGGGCCCTGGGTGTCCTCTTACTGAGCGGTGGCCACCTGCAGGAAGGAACCATGTGGCTTCTCAAGGGTGGGGTCCTAGAGGTGGGGTGGCAACACACAGAGGGAATAAGAGTGTGGGGTCTGCATCACATCTGAGGTCCCCCAGCCTTTCCGCTAAGCCTCCTGCACTGTTTTGAGCCCCTGCGGCGTGGGCAGTTCCCTGTGCTCTTGATTTTCCACCCTCGCCCCCCTGCATTCCACCCAGGGCACCTGCTGACCTCCCTCCACTGGCTCTCAGATGCCCAGACCCAGGGAGGTTGTTTCTCCCTCTCTCTCCCCACCCCCACCCTTGCCTTTGAGAAACAAAGGCGCCTGAGTCACAGTTGGCCCACTGGGAGACAGAGGGGGGGTACAAGAGAAAAGGGGTGTAGGAGGGCTGAGCTGGGAGGCCAGGGCTGGTTGGGCAGACGGATTGTACGTGACAGGGAGCATGAAAGTGAGCAACAGCAGGTGATTCTCGGGGGCAGGGCCTGTCTGGCTGGGTCCACTGCTGCTCTGGGCAGGCCCTGGTTTTCCACTGGAGCTGAGCAAGCTCTCATGCTTACCAGAACCACTCCGTTTCTGACCATTCATGAGCTGCTGGTCCCTCATGGCCCAGCTCCCTTTGCAGGGACCGTGGTTAAATCCCAAAGAGGTCCAGAGGCTGCAGGACCATTTCCAAGGGTCCCAGGTGTCCTGTAGTTAGTATTGTCATCATCTTCACAGTTTCCCCACCACGGCCGCCATACATGGTTCCATTTAATGCTCACCACGGCCGAGCAAGACAAGGGTTAACCTCCCCATTTTACAGATGAGGCAACTGAGTCCCAAAGAAGGAGTTCCTACAATGACTTGCCCAAAGTCGCACAACCAGAATATTCAAAACTCAGGATTTGAACCCACTCTGTGTCCCCAGTCCCGAGCCTGATACCTGGTCTGCACACCCCACTCTCCCTCTCCACGTCCCATCAGCCCCCTGTGGAAGAATGACCAGAACACGCGGTGCTTTGGTCTGTGATGGTCAATGTCTTTACTTCTAAAGCATACATTGGACTCACTATATATTAACATCAAAAGGGGCTATCTAAAATGGAGTCATTCTTTTTAAAAATCCAAATTCTCGCTTTTATATAAGATCCAAAATGACATGAAATTAAACTATACAATGTTATGAATAGTATAACAACTGCTTTTAGAAAGCAAAATGAAAAGAAAGAATTAGCAGTTGGGACTGTTGTCAGCCTGGGGTCCATGTCTTTTGAGGCATTGAGACTAAGAGCCAGCACCAAGGGGTAGGACCTCTCTGCAGGCATAGGAAAGGAACCCAGTCAGATGCAGGAGACAGATGTGCACTTCTCAGATTTCTTAAGGTGAGACTCGGCCAAGGCAGGATTCCCTGCTCCTCTGCGCCCCTGCACTGATTAAAGTCTTCTTTTAAGATCCATGACCACTGAAGGGGGCTGGAAGAGGAAAGGGGCCGAGCTGGGTTCGAATGATTATTTTGATACTATATGTCCCCTGGGCTTCTCAAGGAGTGTGCCGGCCATCCAGTGACATCGGTCAACTCTGTCCACCTACTAATTTCTTAACAACCCTCTTCCCTTGCCTGTTCCCTGTGCCCTGAATACCCTCAGCCCTGTGGATAGCCAGAGACTTGGGGGACCCTAAGAAGACCCAAGGGAGCATTCTCTGGCCTTGGAAGTAGCTGGATGTCGTCCGTGCCATCTTGGCAATGAGAGATCCCTGGGGCCCAGGCCAGCGGCCAGCCTGATGGGGGAGGGTTCCCATGGGCTGAGAGGGCTCTGTGTGGTCAGAGGCCATTCACACAGTCCTTTCGCTCACCCCACCCTGGGTCCCCAGGCCTGGTTTTGGTCCTGAAGCAGGGCTGGGAGTTGATTGGGGCCACGCCCTTGACACTTTGGTTCACACAATTCAGGGAGCGGGACACCACTGTCCACATCCACTGGGAAGATCACGGGCGTGGCCCAGCTTCCTCCCAGGCACCAGGTGGTCTAACAATCCCCTTCTCGCACATCTGCATTCTGTCTGGCTGAGAGCACAGTTCCTGGCTGTGGAGCTTGGAACCGTGCTGCTATCACGGTGCAAAGGCTGTCCCTGTCCTGCTGGGCGCCGTCCTTGGCTGCGTGTGTCACAGAACTTCTCTGCCCCCGCCCTTCTGGCTAGGCCAACTGCTCTCCCGGCAGACCAAGCCCACAGAGGCGTACAGAGCCCTCCTGTACGCCTCACCTGTCGGAAACCTGGAGGATGCATCGCTGCTCTCCCGGCAGACCAAGCCCACAGAGGCAGCCCTCCCGTACGCCTCACCTGTCGGAAACCTGGAGGATGCATCTCCCTGGCTGGAGCAGACACGGAGGCCTGTGGCTCACGGTCTGCCCTCCTGGTCCCCAACACTACATGGAGAAGCCGGCCTTCTCCCTCAAACAGCAACTCGAAGGGGGATGCCCCACATCCAGCCCACCTTTGGGGTCCAGCCCTTCTACGGGTCCTATCATGACCATCCTCTTTCCTAACCCATCTGGTTCTAATCAGGCTAAGATGTTTGGGAAGGTTGGGCTGGCACCAACGCCTTCTTGGGGTCGAGAAAGGCCACTTGACTTCCAGTCTGGTTCCAGGCCCCCAGAGACAAGGAAGGGTGATGGCTCTCAAGAAAGCAAATCCTGTAATGGGAAAGAGGTTTGTGGAATCAGGACCAGTCACAGCAATCTGGCTCCTCCGCCTGCCCGGTGCCCTTCTGTCCTCAGACACAGGACCTCGGAACACATGAGCGGTGTGGAGACTTAGTACAAGGAGGCGAGGCTGGGCCTGGTGGCGGCCACTGTGGAGACTCAGGGCAGGCAGGCGGCTACCTGGTAGGCGCCCTCGGCGGCGGCGGCAGCGGCGCTATGCTGTGCACTGTGCTCCTGCAGCAGCGCCACGTCCAGGAAGCGCTCGCCGCACCACACGCACTTGAACTGCTGCTCGCGGGCGTGCACGCCCTGGTGTTTGTTGAGATGCTCGCGCTGCTTGAAGGCCTTGTCGCAATTGGGGCACTTGTAGGGCTTCTCGCCAGTGTGCACACGCCGGTGCCGCTGCAGGTCCGACGCGTACTTGAAGCGCTTCTCGCAGTCCGGGCACTTGAGCGGCTTCTCGCGGGCCGGGTCGCAGCGGTGCTGCACGAACTCAGAGGACGAGAAGAAGCGGCGCTCGCACAGGGTGCAGCGCAGGGGCTTCTCGGCCGCCGAGCAGTGGGCCAGCTGGTGCTTCTGCAGGGCCGACGCCCGCTTATAGGCCTTGTTGCACACCGGGCACTTGAAGGGCCGTTCGGCGGCGCCGGGCAGGCACTTGTGCCGCAGCAGCTCGGCCGACTGGTCGAAGCCCTTCTGGCACATGGGGCACTTGAAGAGGGTCTCCAGGGTGTGCACGTGCTGGTGGTAGAGCAGGTGGCTGGGCTGCCCGAAGCCCTTCTCGCACAGGCCGCACTTGAAGGGCTCCTCGGTCTTGTGCGTGCGCCGGTGCCGCATCAGTGCGTACTGCTGCTTGAAGCCCATGGGGCACAGGTCGCACTTGAAGGGCCGCTCGGCGCTGTGCGTGCGCTCGTGCTGCCGCAGGTCGGAGGGCCGCTTGAAGGCCTTCTGGCACTCGCCGCAGCGGAAGGGCCGCTCGGCACTGGGCATGCACGGGTGCTGCAGCAGCTCCGATGACTCCTTGAAGTGCAGCTCGCACACGTTGCAGCGGAACAGGTGGTGCTCGCCCGAGTGCGCGTACATGTGGCGCACCAGGTGCGAGCGGTGCTTGAAGGTCTTCTCGCAGACGGCGCACTTGTAGGGCCGCTCGGAGCTGTGCGTGCGCTTGTGGTGCACCAGGTGCGACGACTGGCTGAAGCTCTTGTCACAAAGCGTGCACTTGTACGGCTTCTCACCCGTGTGGATCCGCTCGTGCCGCGACAGCTCCGACAGGTGCTTGAAGGGCTTCTGGCAGATGGGGCAGCTATAGGGTTTGTCAGGGGGCGACAGCGGGGGGTGGGGGAGCTGGGGGCAGCGAGGCGGCAGCAGTGGCCGCTGGCTCGGCCACCTCGGCGGGCTTGTAGGTCTTCTCACAGATAGAACATTTCACAAGGCCACCGGTGCCAGTGTGCGCACTGTGGTGCTGCGCCAGTGAGGTGAGCAGCGAGAAGCCCATCTTGCAGACGCCGCAGACAAAAGGCTTCTGCTCAGCCTGCACACACTGGTGCTCTAGCAGGTCAGTAGCCTGGTGGAATATCTTGAGACACTGTGTGCACTGGAATGAGCGGTCGTGACCCGCCAAGCACTGGTGTTCATGCGGGCTGGACAGGTGTGCCAGGTCGTGACCGCACACCCCGCACTTGGCGCCCGGCTCACCTGCTGCCTGCAAGGGCGCGTGCTGTGGGGGCTGCAGGCCCGGGTCAGGCTGCAGGAGGATGCCATAGACCGCACAGCCCAAGGGGTTCTCAGCCGTGCCTGGGGGCAGCGCATGCTCGCCTAGGGCCGGAGGTGGTTCTGCGTGGTGCTGTGGTTGCGATGGCTGCGGCTGCTGCGGCTGCGGCTGTGGCTGCGGCTGCGGCTGCGGCTGCGGAGGCTGCGGCCAGCTTTCCGACATGCTCGGGAAGATGAAACAGGGTTTGGAGAGTAATGGCTTCAGTTTCCCTGCTTAAGATGACCCAACCCAGAGAGAGAAGCTGCCCACGATCGGGGATGGACAAGGACCTCAGACAAGGCACAGAAGAGGGCTGGTCAGACGGCCCACATCATTAACTATGACAGACTACAAGGCTCTGCCTACAGGACAGGGGCTCTTCGAGGCAGCGTGCCCGCAATGCCAGGGAGGGTCTGCCTTCCCCGATGATGGGTTCTGTAGAGAAGAGAGAAATTGTGAGATTAAGGCAGAGACACACAGCTATTCCTGGGGCCCTCTCCCTGCTGTGTCTGCAGTGGCCACACTGACTGCCATAAGCCACACCAGGGAAGGCAGAGAGGCGCACGGCTGGGAGATCTGCTCCCTTCACACACTACCAAAGAAGTCTGCTGGCGGCTCGGCTCCTCCAGCTTAGGGGGATGGTGGCTGTGGAGACAGCCACCGATCCTTAGTTCCCTGGGCCAGGGTATCCCAGCCTCCCAAGTGCTGCCAACCCTCTTTAATCAGCTGTCTCACAGGTGAGAATCTGGGTTGATCTGCCCACAATACAAAGAAGTCACAAATTCTGCTTATGCTCCAAGAAAAGGAGGGGAAGACTGACCAGTTAGGGCCACAGTCCAAAACAATTTCAGCAGCATAACTTTTTTTTGCAAATAAAGCCTTACTTGGAAGCCCAATATATAAGATAGATAAAAGCGGAGAGGCTCTGGGTGAGGCCTCCCAGCTCGTCTCTCCTCGCTGCCCTGAATCTCAACTCAGGACACCACTGCTCTAAGAGGCCAGGCTTCCCAGGTCTGAGGCCCCAACAGCAAACGGCCTCAGTCAATATTTACTACAACTACATGGAGCTGAGGAGCATCTCAAAAACCTCCTGTGAAGGGTTGGCCTACATCCCTCTCAACTATCCCCCAGGCCCTCCACCCTGAATGTGTGCCTGTTCTCTCTCCACACAACAGGGTGGACGGGCTTGCAGGGACCTGAGCCAATGCATGATGGGGGTTAGATGACAGGACCACAAACCCATCCAGCCTCAATGTCTACACAGAACTTCTCCACTCTAGTCATCTCCCAGAACAACAACAACAAAAGACCTAAATTCTCTATACCAGACCATGCCAAGGCCTGCAGGAAGCCATAAGCTATTATGAGTTTGCCTTTGCAATGTGGGAAGTAGTGTGCTAACAACCACAGAGCATTTCTCCTCATCACCTTTCCTGAGAAAACCGTGTTCCCTTGCTCCAAGTCTATAACATTCTGAATAATCAATGGAAGATAATGACCACCCAGCCCAGGCAAATCTCTAACTCACCACTTTGTGGCAGCATAAGGTAATGACGAGGAGAGGGAGGAACTTTTAGAATCGGATGTAGCCCACTTTTAGATTCCCAGCTGCTCTGCCTGTAACACTGAAAAGTTTCTAAGTTTTCTCCTGAGGGGAAGAGGAGAGGGAAGGGAATGCCTTCGGGGTCCAGCCTGGCCTCCAACTGTTCTGCCAAAGCAACGTAAGAGTCGGCCTAAAAGCTGTCATCCTCAGCATCTTCCAGGAAGGGAAGAAGGAAAGGAGCCACTGCTATGCGTGAAGGCAGCAGGTTGCATGAGCAAGCAGGTGCCACAGCCTCGCTGGGAAAGAGAGAAGCTGGGCTATTCCGAGCGCGGTGTAAGTCCGGCTGCGCGAACCCAACTGTTTTATTTTCCGGCATGAATGGCTGCCAGACACAAGATCCCCGGCCTCGGGCCCCCAGCTCCACTGCCCACTCAGGCCCCACTCTAGGAAGGTGCAGTCAGGAGGCCTCTCTGATCACTCGGCAAAAATGAGGAAAGGCCAGGGTAAAGTAGGCAAGGGGACGCCCCCACCTGCGCCCCACCCCAGCCCTTCTTCCTCCCGGGAAACCGAATGAAAGCCGATCACCTCCCTGCTGGCACTGCCCGCCCGCCCAGCTGGGCTGCCTCCTGTCAGCCCTCGCTGGGAATGGTCAGGCCCCCGCGGCCGGAGTGAGGGCTCCGCGGGCGTTTGGGCCCGAAGAAGGCCCCGGGGCCGCAGACCGTGCCCGGGAAGCATCTGCGCGTCGAGGCCAGC
>NW_006433950.1:7938164-7955129 GCF_000325575.1 Pteropus alecto
CCGCGGCCGGGCCAGGCCGCTCCGGGCCGGGTTGGACAACCGGGCGCGCGGGTGGCTCTCTCCAGTCGCCCGGCTGGCACGCTTCAGCTGACCCAGGGAGGGCGCTCCACTTGCACCCACCCTGCTGGGCCTTAGAGGAAGGGGCCCTCCCGCCTCGGCCCCGGGCTCGACCCCTGCAGCTAAGAGGAGGGACCGCCTAGACCCCCTGGTCTTCTGGAACTGACCCGCCTATGACTGCTCAACTTGTTCCGGCGGAACCCTCGGAGCTCGAACTTTGGGCCGGTTTGAGCAGTGGTCTCCGGGACCTCTGATCCCGACTGGCCCTCGAGGACACGGATCTCCGCTGTGTCTACTGCGCTGACCGCTGCTGACCCAGGGACCGTCCGTAGCTGGGTGGTCTGGTCTCAAGTGGCTGCAGACAGAGCCGCGGACGGAGAGGTCAGCGCCCAGAGCGATCTGTGAAATGGGCACACAGAGACTGGGGAGTACCGGGAAGCCCCGGGTTACCCTCAACACACAGCGAGTGGCCGGCTCTCTGGTCTCGGTGGGTAGAGTCTTTGCTGGGTCCCACCGGGTCCCGCCCCTCCAGGCCCCGCCCCGAGGGCGGTGCTAACACAGGTCCCGCCCCCTGGAAGGGAACTTCCGGCGCAGTGGAATTCCGGGTACCGGCCGCGGCTGCTGGCTGGCGCACCCTGTTGTCTTAGAGGAGGCCCCATGAGTGCGGCGCCCCTCGTGGGCTACAGCAGCAGCGGCTCTGAGGATGAAGCCGAGGCCGGGACCCAGGCCCGGCCGGGCGCTGGAGGCCGCCCTCGGTGAGAAGCGAGGAAGTCTTTCTGGGGAGGAGTGCGATTCGCGCGAGACCCTGACGGGACCGGAGTGTCTGGCGGAGGGTGGGAAGATGCTGGGCGGCCCTGCAGGGAAGGAGAAGGGAGCAGTGGGAAAGAGGATCCCGAAGACATCCCGGGACAAAGCCCCAGAGTACCCACATCCCCTGGCTAGGCCACGGTTAGGAGACAGGAAATTGGGTTCAGATCCAGCTGCTGCCGGCTCTATTTCCAGACACACATCACTGTACCACCCTAGGTCTGTTTCCTCATCTAACGCAGTTGCAGTCATAATAACTAAAGCGTTGGATAGTTTTTTCATTCATCCAATAAATATTCATTGAGCACCCACTCTGCACCAGGCTTGGGACTGGGGACTCAGCAGTGAACAAAACCATCAAAATCTCTTCGTGGATCCTCGGCTCTTAAGTGCCAGGCCTGGTACTTACTGACTGCTTTTCAAGTAGTATCTCACTTGATCTTACAGTAATGCTATCAGGTAGAAGTATACTTCACGGATGAAGAAACTGAGGCCCACAAAGGCCACATGACTGGACCACGACCATAGAGCTAGGAAGTGCTGCTCCAGCTCAGGCTTGCCGGTTGGGGAAGGTGACTTCTGAATCACACATCCTAGCTGCCTGCTCAGTTGTTTCCCACAAGGACCACGCACCCTACTAAGGTCTACCTCTGGAGTCCTTGGGAGACTCCAATGAGACAATACTGAGGAAAGCTTTATGGTTATCTAGAAGCTGCTTATAGCACCTAGTAGGAAATAGATGCTCAGCCACCCTGTACAAGGGGTTACAACTTTTGTTGTATGCACAAAGGTGGAAAATGTTCAGAAGATAAATGTGCTTGTTTTATTTTTCTCCCTTGCAGTGGCCAGAGTCCCTTTCCCAACCAGAAGTTGCCAGTACCGGACAGTGTGCTACACATGTTCCCAAGCACCGAGGAGGGGCCTGAAGATGACAGTGCAAAACATGGGGGCCGCGTGCGCACCTTCCCCCACGAACGGGGCAACTGGGCTACCCATGTCTACCTGCCGTGTGAGTAATGTGTGAAAGGCAAGCGGCTGAGACTGATAGGTGCCTCTTGATGGGAGGAAGCTGACTCCAATCAGGAGGAAGAAGCCAGAAGCCTCTGACATTGGCGGCACAAAAGAGGTCGACTCAGCAGAGAGAGATGTTTGAAGAACTGAGGAATTTTTCTGTAAATGTAGTTTCAGTTTTCAAACCATTGCCAGAAATATTTTTATTAACTCTAGGTATAATGTTCTCTCTGCTCGTGAAGAGGTGACCAAGGGAGGGTCTAGGGCAGAATGTCAAGGCCATCCCAGAGTACAGCTGTAGCTGGCACTTTATTTCTAAGAGAGCCTTAAATGTACTGGGTTCAAGTCCCACCCCAGCCCTAAAAAGTGAATGGCAGGCAGAAAATGCCCAGGCTTCAGAATCAGACCTCACTCACCACCCACTACTCTGAGTTACCTTTAGTAAGTTACTGGACTTCTCAGACCCTCAGATTCCTCATCTCTATAATGGGGATAATAATAATACCTATTTCCTAGGATTTTTGTGAAGATTAAATCACACAATCTATGGCAAGTTGTTAGCACGATACAGAGGAAGCAGTGGCTCTTATTATTATTTTGTGTAAGGTCAAGTAAACTCTTGGAACCTCTATTTACTCGTCCACAGGGTGGGACCAATTCTCTATACTACCTGCTCACCAGGGCATTGGGCAAACTGAGTAACAGAGTGTGAGCAGACTGTTAGCCGTGCAGCCCTAGTCACATGTTTGGTAAAATAAATAACATTTGAACATACGATGGTGGTCATCGTAATATTCTTTGTCTTTGTGGAAAATTAGGAGCGTGCTTAATGTCTATCAGGAGATTCTAAGTGTGTCATATTAAAGAAACACTATTTCTGATTATGGATTATTGCGGAGCTGTAATCATGAGCTTGACCTCTGTACTGAGAGGAAAGATGTCCAACATATGTTAGATGAAGAAGCCAGTAGAACACTTTGAATGATATGCACTCAACTTTTTTAACAAATAAGATATATACAGTCTACAGCCATGCCACCCTGAACAAGCCCGATCTTGTCTGATCTCGGAAGCTATGCAGGGTTGGGCCTGGTTAGTACTTGGATGGGAGACCACCTAGGAAGACCAAGTGCAGTAGACGTAAAAAAATAAAGTAAAAAATAAGGGATTGTAAACTGACAAGGTCCTTATAATCTGTCAGGTCAACCAAGGGTTGCCTTGCCTAAAAATAAAAAAAAAAGATACAGACATTGGTACATGCATTGAGAAAAGCCTGGGGATATAGGCATCCAAATTTTACAGTGTTTATCCGTAGGATAGTGGCTTCAAAATGAGGTGTGTGCACCCTGGGGGAGAGGTCACGATGATCCATTAGAGGGTTAGAAGAAAAGTATTAGGACTTTCTTATGTTTATCTTTTTATCTCATCTTTTTAAATTCTGTTCTTGAGAGTATACATTGTATAACACAGTTTTACAGAGTAGCACATGTTTGTAATTTGTAAATACACGTTTTTCGCAGGTATGTGTGCAAGCTTGTTTTGCTAATGGCCCGTGTGATCACGATAGTTTAGAGACCACCGCTCTAGGTGATGGGATTTCAGGGGCCCCTGCTTTCTCTTTGCATGTCTTTCTTACTTGAATTCTTTACAATGAGTATATGTGTGTTACTTCTGTAACCAAAAATACATATTCAAATATTATCAGAATACATAAATATAAGCTGCTATCAAAGTAATTTTCTCCTAAAACCCAGAGTGAAAAAGGCTTTTACCTTCTGGGCGCCTTCACTCAGCCATGCAACCCCACGATCTCCACTCTCACCTCCAGATGACGCCAGGGAGGAGTTCATGGATCTGCTTGACACGTTGCTGTTCCACGCCCAGACATATGTCCCTCGGCTGGTGAGGATGGAGGCCTTCCACCTCAGCCTGTCCCAGAGCGTGGTTCTGCGGCATCACTGGATCCACCCCTTCGTGCAGGCTCTGAAAGACCGCATGGCCTCCTGCCAGAGGTGAGTCCCAAGGGCTCCCCTCTGCCTCTCCTCTCCCTCTCCTCCAAGGCTCCCCTTCCTATCCTGAGCTACTCTGGGCACCGAGCGTGGGATGTATTACCCCGAAAATAGGGCAAACCTAAAGGTTGGAACACCAAACATCTCCTGGAGCCATCTGCTGTACACACCATCCTGTGTGACCTTGGGCACGCCACGTAAGCTCTGGAGTCCTTACCTGTGTGCAGGTCCTGGGAATGGTGATGGCTGCCTCAGGGGAGACTGGCAAAGGCTCTAAACTGGACCCTTCTTCTGGTTCTGTCTGCCAGCCTCGGGTTTTTTCCCTTAAGTATTTCCTACCTCTTCTTCCTACCAGAAGTGCCTTTCCTCCTATACTTGACCAGATCAGAGCCCTGTTCCTTCATTGAGGCTCTCCCAGAATCCCTCAGTCCCATGAGTCATCCGGTCCTGTGACTGTTTACACTTTAGAGCTCATTTCACTCATCTTCATACCCAGTCATTCCCATATCCACCTCCCCCTTTGGAACCCAAGTTCCTATAGGCCCAGGAATGTGGCTTCCCTCTGAATTACCCTCATCTTTTTTCCAGGTGCTTTGCTCACTGTAGGCATCATATGAATGTTTATTGAAAGATTGAGCAGGCGAGAGGGAGCCCAGGCATCACCCTCTAGATCCTCTGATGTTGGTTCTAGAAGCAGCCAAAAAAGCTACCCAAGTGGTGGTTTTATCTGCAGAGCTCTTTCTTCAAGTGAGGTGTTACACAAAAGCCCGGATGTGTAGATGCGTGAGAGAGAGAAACAGTCTTCTGATCAAAGCCGCACCCCCACGGTTCAGGAGGCCTTGGACCCAGGAAGTCCGCGGAACTGCTGGCCAGTCGGAGAACCTCACGTTTAGTTTAACGCCTTCTGAGACCCAAAGGAAAGGATTTGCTCCAATTCAGTCGGCCAGAGAATCAGCACTAAAACTCATCTCCACCTAATGCAGCCCCTGCCGCCTTTTTTTAAATTGTCACCACCAAATTTATTGAGCCATATTTATATTAATCAGGATATTAGGTGCCAGAAGTCCAACCCAAAGCAGCTGGAGTTTATAGAGTGGTGTAACTAGAAAGTTCAGAGGTAGCACTGGCTTCATGCACGAATGGATCGGGGTGACCAGAGATGTCAAATGACGCCTGACTCTTACCAGCTCCGGGCTCTGCACCTCTCTGTGTTGGCTTCATTCTCACAATGGCAAAGGAGGCCACCAGCATCTCTGGGCTGCCCACCTACCAATGTGTAAAGACATCTGTCTTTTCTTGCAGCTTCAGCAAATGTCATGGGAATGACTTTGATTGGTCTGCCTTGACTAAGAGGCTCTCCAGAATTCCAGACACCCCAGATCCAATTCAGAAAACTTATCCTTAAAATTCTGCTCCTCTAAGACCGTTCTCATACCAAACTCTGTATTGGGGTTCTCCAGAGGAACAGAAGCCTGAGACTTAGGGGCGGAGTGGGGGAGGCAGGGGAGACTGATGATATAAGTCCCAATATGAGCCTGAAAGCCAAAGAACTGGACACTGATGTCCAAGGGCAGGAGAAGGTGGATGTCTCAGCTCAAGCAGAGAGAGCGGATTTGCCCTTCCTCTGCCATTTTGGTCTGTTTCAGGCCGTGATGCCCACCACCCTGGGAAGGGCCATCTGCTTTACTCAGTCTGGCCATCAGATGCTAATCTCTTGCAGAAACACCCTCACAGGCACCCCCAGAGATCATGTTCTACCAGGTCTCTGGGCATCCCTTAGATAAGTCGACCCTTCAGATTAACCATCACAGTTGGGCACAGACACCCAGCATTCACTCCAGGATGTTCGTCAGGCACCTTGCAGAACGCTTTCCAAACTCTTCATTTAACCAAGTTCCTGCTGGTTCTATCATCCCTTAATGTTTTCCCCGAAAGGAATGCACTGGAGGCTGAGGGCCGATGGGGAAGCCAGCAGTTGACTGACTGTGCTGTCACATGAGTTGTGAGACTCTACCCAAATGCTGGGGTGTTGCGTTCCCCAGATGGAGTGAGACCTTGGCCTGGAGGCTGTAAAATGATTCTTTCCTATAATGGGATTTGCCAAGTTCGTCCACAAAGGGCAGCAAGCCAGTCTGTCCCGCTGAGATCTGGTGTCCCAGAGAACACAGAACCGGTCAGAGTCACAGCACCTACCTCGGTGAACCAAGGGGTCCCTGTGTAACTGATCTGAGTGCTAGGTGGATGTGGGTTGGCATTTCTGCTCCAATTTCACACCAGCTGAGACCCAGTTCCCCTCACTAAAGCATCATAGGTGACAGCAAGGACTTTGGAATCTGGCCGACTGAGGTTTGAGTTGTGGCTGATCAAATTCAGCCTCAACCAAGCTTCAGTTTTCTTGTCTGTAAAATGGGCATCGTTATAGTGCCTACCTCACAGGGCTGTATGAGAATCCCCCCAGCTGATGTGCACAAAGCTCTCAGGTCAGCCCCTGGCATACAGGGAATGTTCTTGTTATTGCTTAGATCGATCAGAGTTGCCTTTTTTTAAAAAAAAAAAACTGCGAGGATCAAATTGGCCTTTAAATGATCTGTTTTCACCTACCTGATGAATAAGACTTTCTAAGTTCCAGTCAGTAAAGTCAATAGTCTCAAATTGTTTAATGGAATGAACTGCTATTAATAAAGTAAATATTTTGTTAGCATCTAGATGAAACTGTGTTACTTAGACTGGATGATTATTTAAGGTCTCGTCCAGCTCTAGGGTGACAATACTAAGTATGAAATGAGATAACTATATTTTCAAACTGCTATTTTTTTAATGTAAACTTTTTTCTGATTTTTTTTTTTATTATCGTTCCTGAAATATGGTCTTCTAAATTTCAGATTCTGCTTTACTGCCAACCAGATAAAGATTTATACCAATCAAGAGAAAACCAGGTGAGTCTCCCCATTCATTTTCAGAAGGTTCTTTGTTGTAAAGATTTAGGGGGCGCTTTGCTTTTGGCCTTGTCCACTGCACTTTTTCGTTTGTTTGTGCTTTAGCCAACTCTGTGACTAAAGGCAGCTGTTCCCAAATCGGAACCTTTCATTTAGAGAAATGACTGGGGGAACATGGAGGGAGGGCGGAGGTAGAGAAAAACATCTCGGTGCAGTGAAATAAGCCGAAGGCTGAAAGAAAGCCTGAATTCCTGCCCAGCTCTGTCCCCGGTTTAAAATTCAGCTCATATCTTCACCTCTGTGACCTTCCCTTCCCATGTTGTCACATGCCTGCCCTTGACACATTCATCATTGGGCACTTGTGAGGTTCAAGTGAGCCAAACAAGTTTTGAAAAGTATTAAATTATTAGATGAACCTAAGAAGAAAGTGTTATTATCAGGGCTTCAAGGTGAGCCTCCTGTCTGATCCACTCACTGAGCTGCCTTCTCTTCGCACCTCTGAAAGGAAGGCTCATTCATTCATTCACTGTGTGCTGGACAGTAGAGATTCATCAGTGAAGAGGTCAACACAGTCCCTGCTCTTAGGTATCTCACATTTTCCGGAGGCGACAGATAATAAAGTAAATGAGATCGTTTGTAACTATTGTGTGATATGATAGCCAGGAGCAGATAGCCAAGGAGGGCACTAGGGAAGTGGCCAGAGAGGTGGCATTTGCTGGGGACCTGAGAGTGAAAAGGAACCAGCCTTGGGAAAAGCTGCGGCAAGAACCTGCAAGTAGAGGACACAGCAAACGAGGGGACTCGGTTAGGAAAGAGCTTGCCACGTTTGAGGGGACCAGTGATTAGAACCCAGGGAGCAGGTGGGAGGGCATAGGCAATGCATTGAGCAGGGTCAGCTCATGCAGAGCCTTCAAGGTCAAGGTAAGGAGTTTGGATTTTCAGCCATTGAAGAGATGTGAACAGAGGAGACACATGATCCAATTTATGTTAAATGTCAGTCTGGCTAGACCGTGTCTATGGCTTCTGAGGAGAGAAGAAATGTAAGTGAGTCAGGGCAGACACAGGGAGAGCGGAGAGGAGGCAGGTGTCGCTGTCCAGGCGAGGGGCCAGGGGCGGCCTCGACGAGGGTGGTAGCCGTGGAAGGGCCAGCGAGCGGGCACGTCTCTGGTGTGCTGGAGGTAGAATCAGCTGGGCTGGATCTGTGCAAAATGAGGGGATTGCTGGGTTTGGGGTTTGAACAACTGGGTAAATAATGGCCCCGTTTTCTGTGATAGGAAACACTGGTGGGGTGAGAATCAAAAGTCCCGCTTTATGCTGCTTAGATTTTGCTGTCCGTTAGACCCACAAGTGGAAAATGTCACATACACAATGGTATTGCACAGGAGAGGGACCAGCTGGAGATAAAACTTTGGGAGCCACGAGCCTGTGTGATATTTAAGGTCGGGCTAGGTGAGATCAGCCTGCTGGAGAGCCCAGGAGGAGCAGTGGAGAGGAAGGAGGGTCGAGCTCTGCAGCCCTCGGCCACTTAGAGGTTGGAAAGGAGCTGACGGCGGAGGAGACGGAACAAGGAGGCCCGGGGTGCGGTCAGACCAGGACTGTGGAGCGTACGGTGTCTCGGAAGCCAAGACAGAAAAGCGTTTCGGGGAGGGAGGTGTCAGCCGTGTCAGATACTGCTGAGCAGCCAAGAGAATTACCCACTGGATTCGATAACATAGAGCTCGTGGGCAACCTTGACGCGAGCAGTTCTGGCCAAGTGGGTGGAAGGCGGAAGGTGAGGAATCAGAGAAAGCGAAGGTAGACAGATCATCTAAAAAGAAGTTTTACTGGGAATGGGTGGGGCTGGCTAAAGATGCGCATTCAAGGGAGGGTTTTAAAGGTGAGAGAGATGTCTGAGGGCCGATGGGAGGGTAGCCAGCGCGGAGAGCCAAGGCCTCCAGAAGGGTCCTGACTCAGCAGCGGTGATGGGGAGCATGGGCACAGAAGCTTCGGGGTTTGTAGACTTGGCAGTGGCAGAGGAAAGCGTTCCTGCGAGAGTTATTAGACCCTGGGGAGGAAGGGGAAATGTGTGGTTAGAACCGGGGAGGGAAGATTTCCAGACAGAGGAGGGGGAGGATGAATGAGCCGGCTCAGAGGGCAGGAAAGTGAGCTGACCAGCGGCTGGAGTAAGAAAGTGCTCGTGGCCCAGACTGCTCGGCTGTCTGTCACACCTCCTGCCCCACCACACACCTGCGCTTACGTTCTTATGCTCATGCCCACGTTGTTTCCACTTCTGTCTCCCTCTAGGACCTTTGTTGGGCTTGAGGTCACCTCAGGGCACACCCAGTTCCTGGACCTGGTTTCAGAGGTAGACAGAGTCATGGAGGAATTTGACCTCGCCACTTTCTACCAGGTAGCGAACGGGGCCTTTTCTTCTCCATGGGCCCATCTATAACGAGAAAAACACGCCTTCAGGAAGCCCTCGGTAGAGGCAAACTGAAGAGCCTTCCAGAACTTTCCCTGTGAGACGTCCTGAATGCCAGCCTTCAGAGGACACATACCCCTGGGGAGTTGAGGGTTCTGAGGTGGGATCAGATGCAGCTCACCCGAAGTCCAACATTTCTTAGGATTTCTTAGAATTTTTATATTGTATCTTAAATATGCACAAGAGTTACGCCTTCTACTCCATATTGTATTCATGTTTATTTTTAGATTTTTTAAAAAGTAGTTCTCCCCAATATTTTTTAGTGAAATCGATACTCCAGGAAGGGTGTCGCTTCACAGACCTTCCTTCACCTTGCCCCATGCCCTCTAGGAGTACTCAACTCCAAGTCGAATGTCTAGGCTTTAAAGGGCTATTGGTTTTGCTTGATACATTCTTTTTAAACCATTCCAAGATAGGTAAGTATGAATTTGAACAGAGACAATTATTATTTCTTCAGAACTTTAGGCATTTTGGTTTTGTTCATCGTTAAATGTATGTCACCTGTTGAACTGTTTTAGATCAGAAAATAGACTCGAAGCCTGGGTTCTCTTCCGAGTCCCAGATTTAACGACTCACTATGGTGCATGAAAGAAAGCCTCTGAGAACGGGACCGTCTTAGCATGGGCTGTCAGAACAAAATACCCTAGACTGGGTGGCTTAAACAACAGACTTTATTTTCTCACGATTCTGGAGCCAAGATCAAGTTGTCAGCATGGCCAGTTTTTGGCGAGGACTCTGTTCCTGACTTGTAGATAGCCATCTTCTCACTGTGTCCTCACACGGCTGAGAGAAGGAAGCAGGCTCTCTGGTGTCCCTTACACAGCATGAATCCCAGCCTGAGGGCCCCACCCCCCTGACCTCAGCTAAACATGATCGATTATCCCCCAAACACCATCACATTGGAGGTCAAGGCTTCAACATAGGAATTTGGGGGTGGAGGGACACAGTTCAGCCCACACCAAGGACAACCCCAGGCTGTGTCGTCTCTGTAGAGGGTGCTTAGAGTTAGCAGTGATCGACACTGAGGGTCTAGTCTCCCACAGAGCAGGCCAGGGACCCATCAGGGATGCCACAGCGACTCTCACAGACCCGCCGTGATGTCTGGGCCCGCCACGGCACCTGGGTGACCGCCTGCCTCCCTGCCACTCCTCCGCAGGACCCTTCCTTCCACATCAGCCTGGCCTGGTGTGTGGGCGATGCTCAACTCCAGCTGGAAGGGCCGTGCCTGAGGGAACTACAGGTGAGTTTCCCGGAGCGGAGGAGCTAAACTCCAGAAGCGATGGGAGAGGTGTCGCGGAGAGGGAGGGGAGCCGACTGGCCCTGGGGGTTCGGCATGCAGACCTGAATCCCTGGGAAATCACAGACGTGGCAGGAGACCCCACCACCTTACCTGGCTCCTCAGAGCACAGCCCTGGACCAGCAACAGCATCACCTGGGAGCTTATTAGCGCTACCAACTCTTAGGCCCCAACCCAGACCTAAGAAATGAGAATCGCATTTTAACAAGACCTCTAGGGATTTGTGTGCACAATAAAATTTGAGAAGCACTGTCCTGGAACACTGATCTGAGAGGATGCTGCAGGCCTCCCCTGAAGTCCCAGCCCCTCTCCCAGAGGTCAAAGGCTTGGTGCCCACAGGGGTCTGGCAGGTGTTGGAGATGCGTGAAACATGCCAGGTGTAAGGAACAGCCACCCTCATAGCCTTTCCCATATTTTTATAAGTAGGTGAAATATTTCACTGTCCCATCAGTCCTTAAGAGGAGCCGAGACTCTGCCTCCGCTCCGGAAGAGGAACGTGGGCCTCGCGTTGCTGCCACTCCTGTTTTTTCCAGAGAAGCCAGAAATCCAGATTTTTATGTGTAATCTCCCTATTTTCAAATGTCGACAACTAATTTGTATTTAAAAAAAAAAAAAAGATTTGCAAGCCAAACCAAACATGTGCACACTAGACAACCCCTGGACCATCATCAAGCGGCACGTCTGCTCTTGGCCTGATCATGCTGGAGGTGGCGAAGAGCTCTAGTTTGGGGCTCCAGCACTTGGGTCCCAATCCTGGTTTTATTGGGTTCTGTAATCCAGGGCCCTGGGCATCCATCTCTGAAAAGGTGGGATGATAGGACCAGCCTCGCAAGATTGCAGAGCTGGTTAGACGGGGTAAGTGAGCGCAGCACCTGGAGCCCGCTGGCCCTTGGTCTCCCCTCAGCGGTGCCTAACCTCTGAAGGGATTCAGTGGGCTGGGTTTGCTCACAGTGCCCTCTGGGTCCCTGATTCCCCTAAAGTGACTGTCCTCTCCCGGCTTCTGGCTTAAGGAGATCGTGGATGAGTTCGAAGACTCGGAGATGCTGCTGCGCATGCACGCTGAGCAGGTCCGCTGCAAGTCTGGGAACAAGTTCTTCCTGATGCCTTTGAAGTGAGCACCAGAGGCCCGTCTTGTCCCAGGCCCCGCTGCAGGCCAGGCAGAGATGGAGGAGCCTCCCACTGGGAGGCCTGGCTGGAGCTGCGGCCACTCCTGGTAGTCCCTGGGGCCTGGTTCTCTCCCAGCCCTTTTGGGCCGTAGGTCCAGTGCTGTCGTGTTGTGGTCATTCCCAGAAGTCACCAGTAGAGGGCAGCCGGGCTTCCTGGTTCTAGGTCTGAGGTGGTTATGCCAAAAAAAAAAAAAAAAGGGGTCACCTGGTGAGCCCACCCATACTCAGCCACAATCCCCACTGTTGTCCCTCCAACACATGGCCCCTCCCCAAATTCCCCCATGCCCCCATCAGCTGTTTACATTGCGACGCCTTTGGCCCCTGACCAGCGTTTTTAAAACCATCGTGCCCTGGCTCATCCCTGCTCCAGCCAGGACATAGGGTGCTTCGAGGGGTCTGTCACCCTCCCTCCTCGAAGCATGTCACTTTTATTTATTTATTTTTAGTCTCTCCCCTTCACGTGCCAGCGGAGGCTATTTCAGGGCTAAGGTGCAGGGTGCTAATTTGAGGCTCAGCATCAGTTTTCTCCCTTCCTCCCACTCGCCCCCAGCCAGGTGCCTGGGGAGACTTGAGCAGATGTTTCATTCTGGCCTGGCTGGTGGCTTTAAGCCAGGCCTCCAACGCTCTGTGACCTCTGATTTCCCATCAGCTTTCCCAAGGAGGCAGAGCGGCGCCTTCCCCCAGTCAGAGTTCACCTTCTGCAGCCTCCAGCTGCCCGCTGTGGCCTGCAGGCCTTCTGAGGGCACATGGCCGAGGGGCAAGGGCTGCACAGGGTTTTCAGGCCCTCACCAGAGCAAAGGACCTGTCCTCTCCACTTGCCATCTGGATTTCTGGTGATAAGAGATTTTTATGTTATCGTTTTAAATTATACTTAACAAATAAAAATTTCAGTTTTTATTTTGGATTTCATTTTGGACTGCTTCTGTTCAACTAGGTGAAACGCCATTGTCTCCTCTACCCACCTTCTCAGCGTGCTTCACAGTTTGGGGAGGCCTTGGCGTCTGTTATGACTGCTGAGGGGGCCATGAGAGACGTTAATGATGAGGCGGGCCACCCAGACTGTCCGGCTTGCACACCAGCAAGTTCACACACACTACATCGAGCCCAGGGCTCAGCAGGTGCCATGGGGTCGCCGCCCCCTCCTCATCAGTGTAAGCACAGACATTTAGGCCTGATAAGACTTTAACACTTTTTCAAAGTCCTTTCTAAGACCTTCTCATCTGTTCCTCCCAGGGACCCCTCTGAAAAGTAAGTTGGGTAGGAATGATTATTCTGCTTGTACAGAAGGACAGGTTAAATGACTTGTCTGAGGTCACGTGAGAAACCAGAAGTAAGGTCCCACCTCCACCCTAACCTCAATCCTGCCCTGCCACACCCCTGCCCACGGGCTCCTAGTCAGCCCTGCCCTCGCCTTCTCCACCCAGGCCTGAGGGAAAGGGTTGGGGAATGGGTGCCTGTCACCCTGGCTCCCACTCTGCCTCCTGCACCTCTGTGCTTCCCGAGGCAAGTCTCAGTCACTGCGCTGAGGGACCCAGGAAGTCACATTCTGTGCCT
The DNA here is from genome assembly GCF_000325575.1 of Pteropus alecto. Lineage (NCBI taxonomy): Eukaryota > Metazoa > Chordata > Mammalia > Chiroptera > Pteropodidae > Pteropus > Pteropus alecto. The sequence continues at coordinate 7,951,463 of NW_006433950.1, forward strand.
TGTTCCCCAACCCTGCCACATTGATCTGCTGATTCAGCTCTTCAACTGGTCAGTCGGTTCTGGCTTTTGAGGTCATGATGGAGAGGAAGAAGCCAGGCATCCTTCCCAGCATGCAAGGGACATGGCTAACTGGCCGCGCAGCCAGCACTTAATAACACCTGCTCTGTGCCAGGCCCTGAACTGGGCAGTGGGTGAATCAGACTCGCCTGGCCCCCTGGATGCCCACCGTGGTGGGGACAGGCAGGGTGCACACAGGAGAAGCCCCATCTTCAACTTCACACTTGCCAGCCACCCAATTTCCTGCAGGTTCCAATTTCAGGATGGAAGCCAGCCTCCAACAAGGTAAGTCCTGTGGGTACAGACCACCTGACTCTCCTCATCAGGGACATCCATCTCTGTGCTGGCTCTTCCTGGGAGCGGGCTGGGTGTGATATAGCACCACCATCAACAAACCCTGGAGGACTGACCTGCCAGTCCCCTGGGGGAGGATGTGGTTCAGATGGAATTAGAATACAGCAGCCTTGAGAAATGGGCCAAGATCGATAACCGTCTCCTCCATGAAGGATGGAAGGTGGCGACAGAGGAAGGAAGTAGGAGATTCACTCGCGGGAAGCGGGCGGCAGGCTGGGCCCGGGGAGGCCAGGCCAGGCGGCAGGGCCTTGGCAGGCACCCAGACAGCGAGCATGTGCTGGAAGACACGCTCGGCTGACAGCGCAGAAGCAGCTGGGGCTCTTCCATAAGAGGAGATGAGCTCCGGAGACAGCAGCACCACCAGAGCGGCCAGTCCAGCCCAGGCAGGCTGGCACGGAGCAGAGACCATGATCTTGATGGGGATTTTATCACAACAGGGAGAGTGCGGGACCAACACATCTGGCCTCGGTGTCCTCAGATGTTCCCTGCAGGGCAGGGAAGTGATCATCCCTCGGCCTGTTTGGCCCATTTCCATCTGGCACTCCTGGCTCTCCACACGCCTCTCCAGACCACCCCAGCTTTGTTTCCAAGGAAGAGGGAAATTACCTCTACTTGTTTGTTTATTCCTTGTCTTGGTACCAGGAGCCCGAGGGGCCCTCAGGGAGTGGCCAGGGGTTGGGTTGTGCGGGGGCCCTGGGCCTGGTCCCAATCCACAGTGCCTTTCCTTTACGAAACAAGGGACCTCACCACTAACTCGAGCCAGAACCAACCTTTTACAAATGAGGAGACAACCCCAAAGCGGGGAAATAACTTGATCAATATTGCCCTATAAACGCATGCTGGGGCAGGAACCCCATGGCCCGGCTTCTAACCCAGAGCTGTTTGTACAACCCCTCACACCACATCGGGGTCTCAGAAGGAAATTGTTGTGAAATGACGTGTCTGGGCTTTAATTCAAAAGGCTCCAAGGAAAAAAAGGGACTCGATGAAATGACATAGGCAAAATGTGGATAATGTTTAAACCTGGCTGACTGAAGCGCTGGAGTTGACACATCTCAGCCGCTCCGGTTCCCTCAGACCTCGAGTGCTGGCCGGATGGATGGATGGATGTACAAACCCACCTTGGGCCCCGAGCTACCTGTAGGAGCTAGATCCCCTCACTGGGAATGTCAAGGTCTGGTCACAGGGATGCCATCTCCTGAAGTTAGGATTCACCCCAAGGGAAGAAGCTCCAACTGGGAGAAAACAATGACCAAACTGGTCTGACCTCAGGCCTCTAAGGGCATTGCTCACATTTCCTGGGCTCCTCTCTTTACTAGGCAGCCCCCTAAATTCAAACTTTTTTAATTGGCTGATTGGGAATACTATTGTGAAAGATCGCGATGTGTTCAGTTAAACCGAGATGACCCTGTTGTCCATTTCTGCTGTCTACTGTACATTTCCCAAAAGGAAATTTCAAAGCGAAAAATTTAGAAATCCATTTCCCAAAGGAGGGACCCCACAGAGAAGTTAGTAGAAATGGATGAAATTGCTCTGACCTTTCCCCAAACCCCAACTTCCTTTCCCTGAGGTAACGTCCACCCAGCATTGGTGCCAACAAAGGTTCTTTACTTGATAAAACTTGTCAGGCTCCTCTGAACTGTCTCCCCAACAAGGCCCATCTATGTATTTCCTTCTAGATATCCAATTTTATCCAGAATCCTGCTAAATCAGGTTAGTGAGAATTTCCCACTCTTGATATCGATCAAACTCCCCATCCCACGACCCCTCACGTGATATCTGATCTTCCTGGTCTGTCTTCAGCTATAATCCCCCCAGACTTCACGAATGCCTCACCCGTACAATTCGCTCCTCAGTTATAAATCCCTACTTGTTCTGCTTGTGTTCAAAATTGAGCCCCACTGTATACTAGAGTTGAATCTCTCTCCATTGCAATATTTTTTTGTTGTTGTTAGTAAAATCTATCATGACCACTTTAACTTCAGTCTAACTCTGGTTCTCTTTAACCATTTTTAGTGCCATTACTCAGATGTGGATCAGAACCAACATCGGGACCCTCAGATGCGACAAGTGTGATCTTTTGTCCCCGTGATTACCTAATGTCACTTAAAGCCAGAAGGAATTGAGAGACTCTGCCCAATAATCCAAAGTTTATTAGACAAAAACACTTCTGGTCCATGCAAGACTCCCATTTGAGCCATCAAAAAACAAATAGGCCAGGATATGGGTTAGTCTAAGACCTGAGAGCCATCAATAAAATTGTCAAACCCAGATCTGTGTTGTTGCCTGATCCTTACACTATCCTGTCTGCTAATCTTTCCAACACTCAATATTTCACAGTCTTTAATTTATGTTCTACCTGGTTTAGGATTCCCCTTCATAAGGAATCCCAATATTTGTTTGCCTTCACCTGGGATAACCAACAATATACTAGACTGTTATGCCTCAAAGATTTACTGAGGCTCCTACTTACCTCTTGCACACCCTAAATGCCAACTGGAGGGACTCAAATTCCAGGAGATCCCACTTTAATCCAATATGTAGAGGACCTCCTTCTATGGTCAGACAATTAGGACAACTCCTTTGGACACTGAATACTTTAAGACATTAGCAAGAAAGGGCCATAAGGTGGCTAGAGACAAAATTCAACTGTTTTCTCTATGTGTCTGATATTTAGGTCACGAGATTTCAGTTGCAGGTAGAACTATCTCCACAGACAGAGCCTCTACTATTCAACATTTTTCTCTTCCCGACAGAAAATGACAACTGACATATTTTTGGGGTCTCGTTGGGTAGAACGTAGGTACCTAATTTCTCTGTGTTTGCCTCACTCTCCTAGGCCATGACTGGGAAGGCATCCCCAGACCCAGAAGTATGGGTTCCCCCATCCAGCAATGCTTTCAACAACGTTAAAGGCCCTCTACTTTCACCAGACTCGCCAATTACTCCTCGCCTTTTTCCCTTGTTTGTGCATGACACGAGAGAGCGATGCCCTCAGAATGTTATCCCAGAAGCATAATGGACACCGAAGACCTCTGGGATATTATAGTCTGGCCTTGGACCCAGTAGCCAAGGCATATTCCCCTGTGAGCCATGGCTACAACCGCTAAGCTTGACCATGCTACCTCTGTTTTAGTATTAGGCCGTCCGCTCGACAAACACATTCCTCGGGCTGTGCAGACCCCATCGCTTAATGAAAGCCCACAGCACTTGTCAGCATCTCGACTCGCCTCCTGTGAAGTCCTACTCCTCTTTC
>NW_006433950.1:7955169-7959025 GCF_000325575.1 Pteropus alecto
CACGTCTCCATACATCACTGTCAAAATCCGAACCCTGCCTTACTTCACCCTCTGATAGGACGTGCCAGGACTGTGTCGTTAACACTAGGTCATTATCCTGTCCTAAGCGAGCTCTATCAGAAAACCCCCTCCCCCCAGTTGTCCTTGCTCTTCACATCATGGCTTCTACCTCTGAAAGGAGGATGGGGCCCTCCAGGCTGGATATGTTGTTACGGATCCACATAAACTTCCAGAATACGAGCCCTGCCAAATGTCAAACCCGCCCACGTAACCTAGTTAATTGCTCTTACTCAGGCTTGCGTAAAAAGCATAGGGGATGATGGTTAACATTTATGCTGATGGCCGCTTTACCATTGGGGTGGTACATGATTTGGGTATGTGATAGAAACACAGAGGATTCATGACAGAAGCTGGTACCCCAGTCAGAAATGGACCCCAAATAGCAGAACTTCTAGAGGTACTGTTATTACCCCAGCAGATCACTAAAGTTAAAACCGAGGAACATCGTACAAAAAAATTAGAAGAAGCCCAAGGAAATAGATGGGCTAATAAATATGCTAAATTAGCGGCCTCTTCCCCAGTCACCCAAAAAATCCAAGTGTTTCCCAAGCCTTGGGACTATGCCCCCTGCATCCTGCTTCGAAGCCCTAGACCTCAACAGACCAATGAACCTTCCCTTGAGGGAAGAGCACTGATTTGGGATGACTCCTAGGGAAATCATAAGAGAAATCCATCTGCACGGCCCAAATAACAGTTTCAGACTCTGAAAGGACTGGGTGGGAAAGAGCTAGACCATCAAGCCTTCAGATGGACTTTGGAAACACCGAGATGGCTGCTCAGTGGCTTCCTTATCTCTCTCTCGTCATTGTGTACAGTTTACACAACACACGGAAAGGACGAAATGCGGGATACATTAGACAAATAGTAATTTGAGCCCTTTGGCTTTTATCTGGACCAAGCAAGTTGCCACTTGACTCAACTGCCATAAACACGACCCTGGTAAAACTGTAAAGGTGGCCAAGGAAGGGGAGCGGCTCCCCCTCAGACCCTCCCTTCACCGGCAAGGGGATTTTTGCCAATTACCAAAAGCACAAGGCTACCAGTACGTACCCACTCTCATCCACGTATTTTCTAAATGGCTAGAGGCTTTCCCCTGCCAAATGAGAACACCTGTCACCAAAGTGTCCCCGGAACAAATCTTCTTCACTTAGGGTATCCCCACTACCGTCTCTGGGAACAGAGGATCATGTTTCGTTAAGAAAACTACATGGGACATTGAAAAGACAGCACATTCGTCAAAGTCTCCGCTGCTCTTACCATCCTCAGTCATCAAGCGTCACAGAAAGACCCAACAGCATCCTCAAGACCGAACCGGCTAAACTGCCAGAAGAACTGGACTCACCATGACAGCCCATTGCTTTTATGACTCTCAGGTGTTCACCCCTCTTTCCATGTTAGCTTCTGAAATGATCACGGGAAAGCCTACGAGGATGCCTTCTTCATCTTGTCTAGTGGAAGATTCTACTAAGCGACTAATGACCGGGTAGCACGTACATCATGAATACACTGCACAAGGTGATGATTCACGTCCCGGGCAAGACGGAGCCAGACTGTGTGAGATTTCATGAGGCTACTCAGAACGACGGCAATTCAAAACTTATCAATTGCTTATTTCTGGAATTTTCTGTTTAATTTCCATTCAGTCCACCATTGACCGCGCAGGTAACTAAAACCACAGAAAGCAAAATCACAGATAGAGAGGACTCCTGTACTCACCGCTGAAACAATTTACCTCGTGCCTGGATGACATCACCACTGGCCTGAAATTGGTGACTTGCCCGCTGTGAGAAATCCAGTGTGCTCTTCTCCATAGCCGCCAACGCCCTCCAGGCCAGCCTGACTGCAGAAGGGGACACTTGCGCAGCGGTCGGAAGCAACTGCTGGACTTTTGTTCCCCGCAATCTACCTGACGTCTCTGCCGTAACCGGGAAGGTTCAAGAGGTGAACAGAGAAATGTGTGCATCACCGCCATCACGCTCACCCTACCAAGGAGGACAACAGGCCCTGGATTTCTTCTTGGTAGATCCCTGAAGGTCTATGAAGGTGGGCACACAGATCGATTCAGCTGCTAATCTTTGTCTCTCCATTTATCTTCAAAGTATCCCTCTCATTAAACGTCTTGTGTGTCTTATAGTACAGCAATTATCAATTGTCATCAAGTCTTAACAGATGGTTCGGCTGGGTATAAATGAACAAAGGCGACCAAATGAGAAATGGACTTATATTGTCCACAGCAAAGAATGCCTCTTTTCCCTTGAACGAGAGTGAGAACAAAGATTCTTGACCGAACTTTTTGCCAGGCTCCCCTGAACCCTCTCCCAACGAGGCCCATCCATGTACTTCCTTCTAGAATCCAGTTTTATCGAGAATTCTGCTAAATCGAGCCAGTGATAATTTCCCATCCTTGATATCTGAGCAAACTCCAAACCCCCCAGGTGATATCTGATCAACCTGGCCTGCCTTCAGCCAGCATCTGCCCAGACTTGATGTCTCCTCTTAGTCATTTTCCATCCACCAATTCCCCCACCCCACCCCTCTGCCCCAGCCCCCTCCCCAACACACACATACTTGAGCCTTGGCAATAAATTCCACTTGTTACTGGATGTATTGGGCCTATTTCTATACTGAGTCTCTCTTCCCCTATTGCGAAAGAGTTTTTTGAATAAAATTTACCTTCACTTAACTTCTGTCTATTCTCTTTAACGGTGTTTTGGGTTTTTGTTTGTTTGTTTGTTTGTTTACCTGCTAGATCAGTGAACAGGTCAATTTCTAAAGCTCTGCCAGATCTCTGCCCTTTTGGGGGAGGTGAGGCAGCTGGGGAAGTTTCTAGAGAAACCTGCACTCAGATAAAGAAAGCTCTCATTTCCGGGGCTGGGAGGTGGCAGAAGAGATGGACAGTCTCCAGCCCCCTGTCCTTCTGGGGCGCCTTCACCTCGTGCCCCTGACACCAGTGCATTGGGCCAGGACTACCCTTGGTCTGGACACAGCCTCTGCAGACCTTAGACCTAGCCCCCACCCCCCACCTCAAGCGGTCTGCATCCACACCCACCAGAACTCAAGCTGACCCGGAAAAGAATTAAATCTAGTACTTTAAGCTCCACTCAGTGGGAAGTTTCACCTATCTGCCCAGACAGAGCCTTGTCGGGCCCCACCGTCACATTTCACTTGCACAAAATAGTGTCCTCTACTTGGACACCTAATGTGTGCTAAGTCGGCAACGGAAAGCATACCTAACCCACACCTTAAGGTTGCTCCACGTTCCGGATAAGGACATGGAGGTTCCGGAAAGCTGACTAACTTGCCCACCTGTGCTCTGTCATACCCCAAGGGACGCCCGAGGTAGGAACGCGCCTGAAGAGTCACTGAAGGGCCAAAGACACCCTGAGGCTTTTAAGAAAACAAATCTCTAGATTTTTATCTTTTTTTTGTTAAGCCTACACCAAGACACTCGGGTCCTTCCTCCCCCAGCCCTCTTTCCAGCCCACCCCCGCCTCAGTATCCCTATCCGCCGACCAGGTGGAAGAGTCTTCGTTCCTCCTAACTCTCTGTATTGGGGGTCGCTGTGAGGATCAACTTCGCTCCCCAAAAGCAAGGATTGGAGTGACGGAGGCGGGCTAGAGAGGATTCCCGTTTTCTGGAAGGAGTGAAAAAGCCGCCTGTCGGCACCTGCTACCCAAAAGCCTCGGGCTATGGTACCGCCCCCGGGCCCCGCTCCCGGCCGCGCGCCGAGAGAGCACTGGCCCTTTAAGAGCGGCGGCGGCCGCGGCGCGGGGAGGAGGGCTGGGAGCGCCGCGAG
>NW_006433950.1:7959738-7972977 GCF_000325575.1 Pteropus alecto
CAGCCTCCTCGGTGGCCGGGAGGCGGCGGTGCGACCGCGGCTGCTGCCGCTGCTCCTGGTGCTTCTGGGCTTCCTGGGCCACAGCGCAGCGGCGGAGGACGCAGAAGTCAAAGCCGAGGTGAGGACCCCAGTTCTGTCTCTTTGCCGTGGCTTGGGGGACTTCAGAAGGTGGGGAGGGAGCCACGCCCGCAGCCTTAGGCTCGGAGGTAGAGGGTGCGGAGACTAGCCCCCAGTCCCCAGGGGAGGGGGGTGAAGGAAAGGGGCCAGGCACGCTGCCCCTCCCCAGCTCGCTTTCTGCAGAGGCGCACCTCCTTCCAAACCCTGGAGGGTGTAGGACTTGCGCCCACTCTCCACCCCTCCAGCCCTGCCCTGGGCACTGACGCGCCCCAGCCTGCGTCCGGGAGCCGCTCCTGCCTCCCCAAGCCCTTGCTTCCCTCCTTCCCTCCTTCCCCGGAGCCCAGTTCCTCGAGAGCCCTGCGGGCGCGGTGACGCTCTTTGTGGATGGGGAGAGGGCTGCCCTGGGAGAACCACGGGTGGAGAAGGAAGCGCTCCCGCCTAGGTGAGCCCCCGTTCTGGGTGACTCTGAGCCGCGCGCAGCGGGCGGGGATGGGGGGAAGAGGTGCAAACCTCCGAGGCAACAGACTCGGGTCGCAGGGGCACTTTGCCGACTTTTCTGGGCTCTTGCACGGAAGCCGCGCCAAGCACGGCCAGCTGGGGTCCGAGACAGAGACCCAGCCTCCCCGGCGCTTCCTCCCACCAGAGCCCCTACGCCGAGACCCGGTGCGCAGAAGGCGGACTCTGCACATCTTTTCACCGGGAGCCCGCCTTACGTCCCTACGGGGCCCCCTCTCTGGATCAGTCCTGTGGGTTATCAGGTGCGGCCTCTTGACGCAGAGCTGGGTCCAGCCAGCACCCCGGCCCCATGGGGTGGCCCAGCACCGTCTTTCCGAGCAGGGATAGTGAGGACACCAGCTCCGTTGCCCCAGAGCAAAAGAGGGGTTCACTCTTAACCCACTTCTAAAACCCCACTCCCTGCCTCAGACTAGGAGAGGAGTCGGGGCGGGGGCGTGGAGACCCGCCTCTGTGCTCGCGGCGTAGGCTGGGGCCTCCGTGCCCTTGCGCCGGCCTGGAGCCTCCCGCTGCCCGCCGCGGCCTGAGTGCGGTTTCTATTTGCAGCGGGCCGGTGCTCCCTCCCAGCCCCACGCGGCTTCCCCACCTCCCCTCGCTGCCTGGGAGATTTTTCCAATGGTAGCCTGCCCCTCCCCGCCCTACTTTAATAAAAGCTTGGAGGAAGGGCAGGGAATTCCTCCCGGCTCAAGTTACACCTCTCAGCCAGCTCCCCACCTGCTCTGCCCTCCCTCCCTGGCCAGGCCGGGGAGAGATGCAGGGAGCCAGGTCACCGCCTGAGGTGGAGTAGTTGCCCAGCCCACGCCCAGTCCAGCTGCACCCCCTCATTCATGCAGACAGGGACCTCCTGCTGTTGGGGATTCCCTCAGCCTGTGACCCAGGTACTAGTAGGTGAAGAGTGTTTGGGCCCACCTGCTACTCTCCAGAGTGGAGTACCAAAGAATTGCGAGTCACAGACCCACGCTTAAGCAGTTTCTAAATCTTAGGAATGGCATCTCTGCACAGAAAGCAGTTATGGAACAAGCTGGAATTTGGTTGCCATACATTCTGAATTGGCATCCTAAATGGCCAGAAGCCGGGGCACTGGGACCTGTGGTCTGAGGGGCTTCGTTTTCTCTTTCCTTTGCCTCTGCTCCTAGGGAGTACCCATAGCCCAGGGCCTGCACTGGGGCCATGAACCATGGCCCTACTTTGGTGGCATGGTTAGAGTCTGTGAGTGACCTACAGCCTGTCTCCTAGGGAAAATTTGGGTTGGGCTGTTACTGGAAGAGACTCTAGAAGGTTATGGGGACCCTTGGATTTTGGAAGCCAAGGTAATTTAGGGCTAGAGACAGGGTTGTCCCAGCTCCTAGAATAGGCTTTGGGGTACAGGCTATTCCTTGGAGTCCTATCAGGTCTGGGCCCAAAGAGTTGAATGGCTTCAGCAGCCAGCACATTTGCCAGGAGGCTGTGGGACAGCTGTCCCTACGTCCGTCCACACTCTTTATGGGCCAGTCCTAGGACTCCTGGGCCTGGCCTTTACTCTGTGTCCAGAGCTTCTCTCCCTTGGGGATGGGCCCTGGTCCTCACCCCACAATCCCCACGGCTCCAGGCTTCAGGGCAGGTCATGGCTGGGTCCTTCTCAGAGCATCCTGGTAACTGAGCCAAGGCCAGCCCCTCTCCCTCCCAGGGCAGAAACCACAGGAGTTTCACTAGACTTAAGGAATGAGGGAGTCCGGCCCGTGCTGGGAGCCGCAGATACCTAAAACCCCACAGCCTAAACAAGGCTGTCTTCCTGGGGAAGACACCAGCCTAAACAAGGCTGTCTTCTTGGGGAAGACACCACTGAGCTACTCTGCCCTGTCTCACTCCTTCCTTTGAATGTCAGGTCCTAGTCTCCAGCTGTTCTGAGCCAGAGCCCCATTCCCCCACATGAATGAAGGCCTCAGCTAACTGAGGTGCCAGCAGTAGCGCCTGGCCTCTCCAGCCTGAGGGTCCAGTACCCCTTCAGATCTCTGTCCTGCTCTGGCCGGCTACAGCACCAAGCCTGCTTAAGTGCTTTTGGTTTTCACCAGAGAAGCTATGGTCTCTTCCCACTCACCTCCTCCTCTCCAGGCATAACCTCGGGCCCTCAGCCTGCCCCAAGGTGACTTGGCTTATAGAGTTCATAGGTGTGGCGCAATTGCCACTAAAACATGGACACACTCACCTTCCCTGAACAGACTCCCGCATACCTTCCTTGCCCCTACCTGGGTGGGGATCAGCTTGAATTCTGATTCCGACCTTTAGATATGACTGGCGAGCCATAGCCCCAGGCTTCTTGTGCTCCAGTCTCCGCTGGCACTTCCCTGCTGGCCCCTGGGGGATCCACACTTGTGCTCTTAATAATACGCTTTCTTAAATGTGAAGTAGAAACTACAGAGGCCCCATGCCCACCCTTGAGGAAAACGTGAGAGCCTTGTCCTTAGAATCCTACAGAAGCTGCATCTTCTCTCCTCCTACCCATGCCTGTTTTTCAGCCTGTTCTCCTCTTATTCCTAACAAACCACCCCTCCATAATCTATTTCAAAACACTCAGAGAGCTGGGCTGGTTGACACAACCAAGGACCCAGGATCCATGGCCCCTCATGCCCAGGTCCCTGTGTTTGGACTGGCTGAGGTCCCAACTGCCTCCTTGCAAAGAACAGCGCAGTCAGCATGTGCTCCTTGTCTGAACAGCGAATGAGTCCCACCTGCCCATTCTGACCTTTGGACATAAACACCTTCCTCTGCCCCACCCCAAGGAGAGCGAAGAGGAAAGAGCACAGAAACACACCCAGGCCCCACAAAGAAGCCTTCCTATGAACCTCGGCACCCACTCCCCAGGTTCTCTGATGCCAGCTCGGTAGGGCAAAGCTGCCAGGTGCCTGGCTCTGGCCACCCCCATCATGTCCCTTTTGTTGCTGATCCAGATGTTCCCCGCCATCGTCACCTGTGCCCAGCTGGAGTTTGGCTTCTGCCTGAGGCCAGCCATGGTGGTCAGTATGGGGCGCAGATTGGAGTTGGTGCCGTAGATTGGATATTCACGTGCCCCCAGCATTCATATGCTGAAACCTAGTTCCGAGGGTGGTGATTTGAGGAGGCGGAGCCTTCGGAAGGTGATTAGTTGTTGAGCACAGAGCCATCGTGAATGAGATTGGTGCTCTTATAAAAGCTGCCTGAGAAGGCTCCCTTGCCCCTTCCACCATGCAAGGATGCAGTGAGAAGTTGGCAGTTGGCAACCAGGAAGCGGGCCTTCACCAGAATCTGACCGTGCTGGCACCCCGATCCTGGACTTTCAGCCTCCAGAACCATGAGAAAGCAATGTGTGTTGCTATAAGCGACCCAGCTTATGAGGTTTTTGTTATAGCAGCCCAAATGGACAAAGATAGTTGACATCTTCAATACCGTCCCAAGATTTATGTGGCTTACGCAGCCAGCTACTCAGGCAGGGGCCAAGCTCTCTGCCTTAAGCCAGGAGATGTGTTCTCTGAGTCAGCAGAAGCAGAGAGGGATCAGAGGCTCTCTGCTTGTACCCTTCTCTACCGCAGAGGGCCTTGGGGGGACTCCACAGATGAATGTAAGGATCTGGGGCCCAGAAGGAGACCAAACACTCCGGGCCTGCAGCATACAACAGACGCCTTCTGGTCAGACAAGCCACCCTGAGTTAGGGCTCATGTGAGGCCACTCCCCAGAAAGACACTGGTTCCAGGGATGCCTGGGCCCTTTGAGGGAGGGAGCCCAGAGTTTGCAGCCTCAGGCAAGAACATCAGAACTGTGCAAGCCGGGCCTGGATCAGAGAGACAAGAAGCGATGCCTCCCTGGGTCTCAGCAATTAACCGGCCCTTGGATGTGCCCCACATCCCACTGCATCTGATGGCTGAGCTGCCGCAGCCGGGGCACCTGGAGGCCAGGGTCTGGATCAGCTCTCCAGGCTGGCCCTTAGCCCTGGGCGCCAGGCTCTCCTCTCGGGAGTTATTGCCACCCTGGAGAGGTGAGAGCCAGCTGCATGGCCAGCACTTGTGAGCATGGCACCTGGCACATAAGAAGCACTTGCAAAATGGTGACAAAACAGTGACAGGAACAAATGGCATTTGCTGTTGGGCAAGTCATCAAACTCATCTGAGCCTCGGTTTCCCAGTCTATGGAATGAGAATAGTAATAGCGTCTACTGAATGGAGTTATTGGGAAGATTGTGTCAGTGTGTTTACGTGTAAAAACGTGGCCCTCACATGGGCCCAGTAGAATCAGGTGCTATTTTTGAGCACCGTCAAAATATTTGGTTCTGTCCTGAGCGTGGTGTAGAGTTGTTTTGTAGGCATTTTCACATTTAATCCTGGAATTGACTCTAAGTGCAGGTGCTGTCATTACCCCATTGTACAGAAGAGGAAACTGAGACTGTGAGGTGAGAAATTGCACCAAATTCCCCAGCCAGGGAGTAGCAGAGCTGGGATTTGAACCCAGTCAGTCTAGCTTGGAGCCTGAGCTCCCTGCCTCCATGCTGGATTAAAGGCTGCAGGGCAGAAGTGCCACCAAGCAGGAGCCTGCTGGGCCCGAGCCAGGTAGGAAGGAGGTGGCAGAGGTAGAGCTGAGTGAGCCTGGAGCTCTCCCCCAACCTGCCCAGCCACCCGGGCTCTGTCCTATGGACAGTCCTTTCCGGGAGACAACACCTAAGGGGGTTTCCAGGTGCGGCCCCTGACCTGGCCCCCGGCCAACCTGAAACCACTAGCAAACAGGGCTCTTTTCACACCTGCCCACTGGCAGAGGACCCGTTTCTGTGACTTCCTCCAGATTAAAGAGTGCGGGGCAGGCCGGGAGTAAAGAAGTGACAGAGACTTGGATTGTCTTTCCTGCGTCCCTGGCCACACATCCCCCACCCTGCCCACTGTCCCTGCCACCAGAGCCCCTGAATGCACCTGCATCTTTCCCATGGTGAAGGGTGGTTCTTCCAGAGCTGCCTCAATGTGGACCACGTTGCCTCTAGAGGTGGTAAATGACCCACCAAGGACGGGTGGCCTGGCTTGGTGCTCTTTACTTCACTGGCCTTGGGACTGGTCATCATGTCTCTGTGTTCCCACCCCTGTACAGCCATTGGGGAAGGAAAATTTTGACCCTATTCTGCAGAGGAGGGACGGGGGGTCGGAGACGTCTTGTTCCCCTTCCATTCCTCGGAGGCCTGTTCTGCAGACAAACGGTCAGGACCAAGAGGCAGATTTCTGCTCAGCCTGAAGAAGAGCTGACAGTCCTAGCTGCCCAAAGATGGAGTCGGCTACCTTGGTGGCAGTCAGCACCCCATCCCTGCAGGGGTACAGACTGCTTGGATCCCTAGCCCAGCTGTGCTCCATGGCAGTGAGGTAGCTGGATTTGATGGCCTCGTGGTCCCTTCTGGCCTGAGACTGGATGGAGGAGTCCAGGCCTACTTGGGGTCACCTAGCTGGTGGTTGGGCTCCTGGTTTAGATGCCTTGGACAGGGGTGGGCTGGATGGGCCTGGGGTGCGTGTTCTGCCTCTGCAAGGTTTATGACGCTCCCAGGCTCATCATCCCGTCTGGCACCAGCTCTGTGCTGGCATGGCCTTGGCCTGCTCCCAACAGCCCTAGATGGCGATACTTGGCGGGGAGATGGGCACAGCGAGGCCCTCATAGTGCTCTGAAAGGCCCATCACCGGTGGGCCCCCAAGGTGCCCTTTGTGCCTGCCTGGGCAACCCTGCCCAAGTCCTCTCGGGCCGCACGGAGAGCCATGGGTGACAGAAGGAAAGCAGAGCCCAGCAGATTGTCCTTATCGCACAAGGTCTGATAAGGCCCCGGGTGGGAGGAGCTGGCTGGCGGAGCTGGCTGTGGTGACTGCAGCAGCACTTGCCCCCTGCCCCCACGGCTGCTTAATGCTCCGTATTGATCTGGAGGCTCCTTCTCAGACACACCCTCCCTGCAGGCCTGCCTTGGCATTGTCTCAGCACCCTGGGGGGCAGCCCTGCTGATGTGGCCCAGCGCCCAGGCCCAGCCAGGGATGTGGAGGTGGGGAAGATTAGACGCCCTCCCCCAGTGCTATGCTGGGCACTGTGCCTGAGAAAGGCCAGGGCCCAGTGTCCCCAGCCTCAGGCCAAGAGGAGCTGGTGCTGCTTCACAAGCAGCCTGGTCCAGTAGCGCTGCTTATGAGCTCTAGCTTTAGCCAGCTCAGCTGTGCGACCCTGGGTGGGCTACTCGCCCCTCTGAGCCTCACTGTCAGTGTAGTGGGAATGGGGTACTGGTTAGCACTGAAAGGGATGACTGAGTGGAGTGGCTGGCCTGGCCCATGGCAGATTCTTAGCCCTTGGCTGCTGCAGGGTGTGCTGCAGGTAGGAGGGGGCCCTCGCGGGCCCTCTTCAGAACCTTCCCTGCTTCCCACTGGACAGTGACCCGCGTGGAGGAGGTTCTCCCTATTCTGCCACTTACTGACCTCTCCCAGCCTCAGTTTCCCCACCTGAGAGACAAAGCTGCACCTGCTTGGCTCACTCTACCTACGAGACTAGGTAACAGGGGAGGGAAGGAGACACCTTGAGTAAGAGACCACGGTTACAGCCTTCACCAGTAGGAGCAGCAAGGGCTGGAGCAGAGCCCCTCCCCCACTTTGAGACCAAGAGGTCAGTCATGACCTTGGAAATCACTCCCTACTTTTTTTTCCAATGGCAGCAGGGCACCTCAGGAAGCTGGGGCTTAGGGTACAAGTAGCCCCTCCTCACAGCCCCTGCCGTGCACCTGTGTACCCCTGTCCCATTCTGTCTTTTCCCTCCACGCCCTCACCATCCTAACCTCCTGGGCTTGTCACACTTAGCACAGCAGTAAGGCTCTGTTGGCAGGCCGGCTCCGTCAGCTGCTTTGCCTTGTCATCCAGGGGTTTGGCTGCTCTGGGCCAAGATTGTGCTGCTGCTTACCCTACGCCTGCCACCGGTCCTCAGCTTTGGCTTCTCTCTGTGTCTGTGGCCACAGGGCGTTTGTCACCAGGAGGCTGAGGGTTCAGGGCTTGGCTGATACTGAGATGGAAACTCTTAACTTCCCTGAGACTCCAAGGTGCTCATCCGTGTGCAGGAGGGTGCACAGGCACCCCTGGGACCTTCCCATCAGCCCCTGACCTGCCCTCAGAGTTAAATCCCTGCCCCCACCCCCCACCCCTCTGCTGAGCTCTGGAGCTCTACCTTGCAGACAGGCCCAACCCCCTCCCTTGCCCTCCCCAGGGCCCCAGCCTGAGCCTCCCCCATCCCTGCCCTCCTCCTGTCACTCTGCAGACACCGCTAATCAGCCCCTTGGTGGCCTGTGATTGCGTTCCCTGAGATATTTTTACCTTATGCAAATAGGTGATGTAGAGGTGCCCTCATCTGTCAGCGGGCAGCCCCATCTCTCCCCCTACCTCTGGATGAATCACTTTCACTGCTGGAGCTGGCTGAGCATCATGGCCTGGCCTTCTAGATCTCTCCAAGCTTCTTCAGGAAAATCACGTCCATTAAGGGTGGTGGGCTATCCCCCCTTATATGCATTGCACACAGGAGCTTCAGGAATGGGCTCCTGTGCTTGGGAAGAACAGGGAGAGTGCCCATGACACTGCCAATGTCTGATGGGGCTCAGGGAAGGTGGCCTGGGCCAGAGGGGTGAGGGGAGCTGGCAAGGGAGGCATGGCTCTCCCAGCCCCCCAGCTGCCCTGCCCCTCACCCGAGGCTGCGTGGCACTCAGGCCCTGTTGGAGCCTGGAACTTTCAACCCTGTTGGTAGAGGCAAACAGCTGCCACTCCGAGGACAGCCAGACAGTCCCCCAGCCTGTCATTACTGGTACATTTATTGAGCACCAGGGGCCTGGCCAGGTGCCAGCGCTGGGCTGACAGGTGACACTGGTGGCAGACAGATGTGAGCGTGACTCTGGCCAGCTGACACATGGCTGTCAGCCCGGAATAGCCACCATGTCCGGCCACCATCCTGCTTGTGGGCCCTTGGTGTGCAGCTCTCACCTTCCAGGGCCTCTCAGAGAACAGGCCAGCAGATTCCCTTACTCTGAGGACCGTTGAAGACCCACGGTGGGCCATGAAAGATACAGAAAACACACTTTCATGTGGCCAAGGCCCACAGCAGCCCCTGACCTCTGTGCCACCAGCTCCCACACTGGTCATCATGCTCCTGTGGCCTTGGGGAGATGAGGCGGGCAGGGCAGAGTCCCCTTTCTTACCACAGCTCAGCGTGGCTCATTGAGAGTCCCTCCTGTCCTAGTGGGGGAGACAAACAATAAACAGCTAAGTAAATATACGGTGTGTCAGTTAGTGACAAGTACAGGGAAGGAGGAGGAGGGCAGGTACAGCAAGTGGGGGTCTTTTTTACATAGTGTTGTCAGGGAACACTTCTCCGGTAAGACAGAGACCTGGAAAAAATGGGGGCGTGAGCCATGCAGCTGTCCGGGAGAGTACTCGGGCAGCACAAACAGCAAGTGCAAAGGGCCTGAGGCAGAAGAGTGCCTGGCTGGGTGGGTGAGCACTCAGGTGGGATCAAGTAGCGAGGGCCTGGGCGCTCCTGTGAAAACTGGCTTTCCCTCTGAGATGAGAAGTGTGGAGACCAGACCTGACTTACAAAGGCCTTTTGCTCTGGCTCTTGTGTGACAACAGACCGCAGGAGGTGGAAGCAGGGAGGTGGGCGTGGCTCTGGTGTGATGGTGGTGGCGGTGGTCAGCAGTGGTCGGATGCAGGCGGTATGCGTGGGGAGTCAGCCGTGCCGGGACCTGCTGACCAGGTCGTGGTCTCTGTCCTTTGTAGAACTGGCTGCGGCTCTATGGCTACCTGCCCCAGCCCAGCCGCTACATGTCCACCATGCGCTCCGCCCAGATCCTGGCCTCGGCCCTCGCCGAGATGCAGCGCTTCTACGGGATCCCTGTCACCGGCGTGCTCGACGAGGAGACCAAGGCGTGAGTCCCTCTGTGGGCCCTTCCCAGACCCCACCGGCCCCTGCCCGCCTTGTGGCCTGCTCTCATGAGGCCTTGGCATGCGGGGTTTCTAGAAAAAATGACCTAGATAAGAGATGGCAAACACTTTGGTCCTCCATCCCAGCTCCGACTGGTTGGGAGTGGCTGTCTAAAGCCTTGTGTTGAGAAAGCAGCTGAGGCCAAACGCGGGCATGGCTGTAGGGAGCATAGGATTGATTAGTGATGTCTGCCACAGGCATGGGAATTGGAAGATGCAGCACACATGCCCTGGACGGGACAGCCTAGCTAGGCCTTGCTCTGGATCTGACAGAGGGAATGTGACCCAAAGCCACACCCTCGATGAGCAAGGAAAAGAGACCTCAGGAATAACTGTCCCATTCCTGGATGACGCTGGCGAGAAGGGGCTCACGTTTGTGGAAGACTGGCACCCAGTCTTCCGGTACAAGATTATTATACCCATTTTCTTGATGAGGAGAGTGAAGCTCAGTTAATCTTACTCACCTTCCCTACCACACTGATATAAGAGGCAGCTGAAGGTCGCAGGCAGGAGGGTGGGAGAAGGTGGACTGCCTGGAGGAGGCTCTGTGTTCACTCCTCCACGCCTGTGACCCAGGTGGATGAAGCGGCCCCGCTGTGGGGTGCCAGACCAGTTCGGGGTACGTGTGAAAGCCAATCTGCGGCGGCGGAAGCGCTATGCCCTCACTGGCAGGAAGTGGAACAACCCTCACCTGACCTTCAGGTAGGGACACCCCGCTGCCCAGGGTGGCATCCCTCCCAGGACATCTCGCCTGGGCTGAGGCCTCGGGCTTCCCAGTGGGCTTGTCTGGAAGGTTTCCTTTTCCAGCAGCACCCACTAGGGTGCCTCACAGAGGTGGTCTGTCTCCACTCTGCTCCCCCACCCAGGCTGACAAGGGCCGCACACCCTAGGCACACCCTAGTCTCCCTTGGAGAAGGCCAGGCCCCTTGCAGCTGCTTCCACTTTCTCCTCATTCCCTCCCTCCTCTCACCCACCAGCAGCCCCCACTGGCCTCACAGGCCCAGATGGGCTCCTGCCCCGATACAAACATGGCCTCCATGGTGCAGGGCATGGGGCTTCAGGCCCTTGTAGGGTGTGGGAGGGCAGGGGTCCAGAATCCCGGCATCTGTCAGGTGGGCAGGCAGCAAATCACACCCCTCTGAGCCTCTAGCATGCAGTGGTCCCCGAGGGCTTCTCTTCCTGTTCCAGTCTAGCCATGGCCCCACCGGAGCTCCATCTCTCGAGGAGGAGTAGCCTCTTAGACCCCAGGCCTCCAGAGTGAATTCATGGTCCATCCGGCTTTATCGGAGGTCTGTCCAGCACACAGACGCTTAATCTGGTTTACATGGCCCCTAACAGGGCTCCTCATGCTTCACCATGTGCAGACCCAGTGGCACATGTTCTAATGAGTTCATTCATTTAATCCTCACAGGGACTCTGATGAAAGCAGTCCCTTCCCGTTCCCAGTTTACAAATGAAGAAACTCAAATTCAGAGAGACTAACTCACTTTCCCAAGGTCACATAGATAGTGTTAGAACCTGGCCTTGAACTTAGGTCAGCCTGACCCTGGAGCCCAACATTCAGAACCACTAGACCTGTGTTCCCCAAACCTCAGCCATGTGCATCCGTCTTTCTAGGTCTGTCTTTCTACTGCGTATCACCTGTACGTTTATTTACTTATGTTTTCTTACTTAAAATAAGCTTATTTGGCACAATGAAACCTTATCTGGGGATATCTTAATGAACTCCTGGCTTTGACGTGTTTGTTCCCTTTTTCAAATTCACCTCTGAGTGAACTAATGATTGCTGTCGGGCATTGCTACCAATTCAGATCTTATGTGCGTTCCATGGGACCATGAGTCCCGGTCTCCAAACCATTGGGTGCCAGCAGTGGACACTAGCCCCAGGCCCTGGGTTCACTCCCACGTCTCCCCACCCACCTGCAGCATCCAGAACTACACAGAGAAGCTGGGCTGGTACCACTCGCTGGAGGCGGTTCGCAGGGCCTTCCGAGTGTGGGAGCAGGCCACACCCCTGGTCTTCCAGGAGGTACCCTACGAGGACATCCGGCTGCGGCGGCAGAAGGAGGCTGACATCATGGTACTCTTTGCCTCTGGCTTCCATGGCGACAGCTCACCCTTTGATGGCACGGGCGGCTTTCTGGCCCACGCCTATTTCCCTGGCCCTGGTCTGGGCGGGGACACCCATTTCGACGCAGATGAGCCCTGGACCTTCTCCAGCACTGACCTAGATGGTGAGATCAGCTGGCCAGTGCGAGGGCACGGGAGGCAGAGCAGACGCTGCAGGGCTGGGAGGGGGCACTTCCCCTGTGCTGTTCTCCAGAGCGCTGACACTTGGTCTCAGGCCATTGTCCCACCGTCTCCAAGGGGTGGCAGGGAGGGGAAGGGATCATTTCTCAGGTAGGGAGGTTAGAGGCCCAGAAGTCAGAGCAGCTCAGCCTCCTCTAAGAGTGAGGCAAAGGCAGGTTTTCTGGCAGCCTCAGCTCACAGTCTGGGGTGGCCAGGTCCTGGGCCAGGCCTGAGCCGACCGTGCTGCTTGTCCCCGCTGCAGGAAACAACCTCTTCCTGGTAGCAGTGCACGAGCTGGGCCACGCTCTGGGGCTAGAGCACTCGAACAACCCCAGCGCCATCATGGCACCATTCTACCAGTGGATGGACACCGACAACTTCCAGCTGCCCGAGGACGACCTCCGGGGCATCCAGCAGCTGTACGGTGAGTGGGTGGCACAGGTGCGGCCAAGGGACTCTGCATGCCTGCTCTCGACTGCCAGCCCTACGAGGTGTAGGTACCACTGCTGTCCCCATTTTGCAGATGAGGAATCTGAGGCCCAGAGAGGATTAGTGACTTGTCCACATCACTCAGTGAGTAAATGATGGTGCCAGAAATCAAACTCAGGGCTGGCCAGCTGACTCCAGGGCCTGGCCCTCACCCTGGGCTCACACCCAGAGCTCTCGCAGTGGCTCCAGGCTTGGGCTTTCAGAGGACACAGGTGGCCCCAGGGCCCCTCACAGACGTCCCTTTTCTCCTCAGCCCCAGTGATATTCTTATCAGACCAAAGGTGCCTCTGGGTTTCCAGGACCCTATTCCTTCTAGTGTCACTTCTGGCCCAAGCCTGTCCCGGGATCTCTAGTTAGAGTGTTGGTTTACCACTTCCTGGTGGCCTTGAGGCAGGTGACACCAACCCCCACACACCAGGGCTCACCCAAGAAAGCCTCTAGTAGTGAAGTCTCCCAAGGGCTAGTTTGGGTCCCTGAGGGGAAGTGGAGACGAGGGCAGCCTCAGAGGCACAGTGACCGACGCCCAGTGTGGGGCGGTCAAGGAGGGGGCTGTATGTAAAAGGATGGAGGTCTTCCTGAGGGTGATGGGGGAGGGGTCTGCTGCAGACAGACAGGGCATTTCATTTGGGGTACATGTCTCTCCAGGGTGGAGGCCCCCGAATCTCAGGGTTCTGAGTAGGAGAACCTGGAGTCCTGGCTGGGTTCTGGGGCTGCCCCCTCACTTCCTGTTCCCTTCTGGCTCTATAGGCACCCCAGACGGTCAGCCACAGCCTACCCGGCCTCTCCCCACTGTGACAGCCCGGCGGCCAGGCCGGCCAGACCATCGGCCCCCCAGGGCCCCCCAGCCCCCCCCCCCGGGTGGGAAGCC
>NW_006433950.1:7973059-7996200 GCF_000325575.1 Pteropus alecto
AGAGTGGCCCAAAGGCAGGACCTCCAGTGCAGCCCCGACCCACGGAGCGGCCTGACCAGTATGGCCCCAACATATGTGACGGGGACTTCGACACAGTGGCCATGCTGCGTGGGGAGATGTTCGTGTTCAAGGTCTGGCCCTTGCCCTTGCCCTTGCCCTTGCCTCCCTCAGCCCCTTGGCCCCAGGCTCAGAGCAGGAGAGCTCCCCCCACCCCACCCCCAGAGCCCTGTGCACCTTGCTGCTTGGCACCCCCACCCCTCACTGAGCAGCCCCTGGGGAGCCATCTTCCCTAGACTGGGAAGAAACCAGCTCGAGGGACGAAGGACAAGGGATTTGCGGGGTCACACAGCAAGCCCAGGGGTCTGCCACACTCATCCGCCCGCCCACTCCGCCCAGGGCTCTCTGCCTCTGGTGCTGCCCTTAGGATCTCAGTGGCCTCCCCTGGACACCCCCTGACCCAGGGAGGGGTGGCTTCAGGAGGGGCGGCTTCAGGAGGGGCCTCTCCCAGGCCAAAGCAGCGTGCACGCTCTGTCCCCTCACGCACACACCCTCCCCAGGGCCGCTGGTTCTGGCGGGTACGGCACAACCGCGTCCTGGACAACTACCCCATGCCCATCGGGCACTTCTGGCGTGGTCTGCCAGGTGACATCAGTGCTGCCTACGAGCGCCAGGATGGGCGTTTCGTCTTTTTCAAAGGTGAGCGGGCGTTGGTGGGAGCGGCCGGGCCGCCTTCCTGCCCCATCCTCTGACCCAGCTGGGCCTGAGGTGGCAGAGAGCAAAGGGCTGTGTTACATGGACCAAGGCAGTAACCCTGAGGGATCCCCAGCCCTGCTGGCCTGAGCCTCAACAAGGCAGGAGCTCCCCAAAGACAGGGCTGGGCCCAACTAAAAGTGGGGAGCCCTGGGCTGTGCGCTGGGGTGCCCCAGCGGTACAGCCTCCCAGACCCAGAGGCCGGGCAGGGCTCCCCGTCTTTTCTGTCTCTACAAGAACTGTGTGGGGGTATTCACATGGGGATGCAGGGCCATGGACAGTGTGAGCGGTGTGTGTGCCGCCGTGAGAGTCTCACGTGCGGGTAGACGAGCAGTCACAGGTGTCCATGAGTGCAGAGGCACGTGATGCAAGGGTGAGTGCATTGTATATTGTGGTGTGTGGGGTGGAAGTGTGGTTGTGTATAATTGTGTGTGTGTGTGTGTGTGTGTGTGTGTGTGTGTCTGTGGTCAGTGTGGCAGTGAATGTGAATGGACTTGTGGGCCTAGAATAGCATCCCCCTTGCCCCCTTCCTGCCCAGTCCCCTCAGCCCCAGACCTGTCCTCACCCACCTCCCTCTCCTCCCACAGGTGACCGCTACTGGCTCTTCCGGGAAGCGAACCTAGAGCCTGGCTACCCACAGCCGCTGGCCAGCTATGGCCTGGGCATCCCCTATGACCGCATCGACACGGCCATCTGGTGGGAGCCCACAGGCCACACCTTCTTCTTCCAAGAGGACAGGTGAGCGCCCTCTCCCCTGAAGGGAAAAGACTCCAAATGGGCCACATACCCCCGACCTACCCGGAGAGAGCTCAGTGCCCGTGGGGAATGCACTCCGGGCCCAAGCCGGCCCATAGCTCGGTGCTTTTGGTCACAGGTACTGGCGCTTCAATGAGGAGACACAACGTGGAGATCCAGGATACCCCAAGCCCATCAGCATCTGGCAGGGGATCCCCGTCTCCCCTAAGGGGGCCTTCCTGAGCAATGATGCAGGTACCGAGGCCAGCACTCTTCCCAGCACGCACTCCACACACGGGACAGAGCTTGCCCGAGGTCCGCAGACATTGTGACGGCATGCAGAGGGGGACACAGCTGTGTCCGGCCCTGGGAGTTTCTGGAGCGTGACTGCCCTGGTTCTCCCCGCATCGTCACCATCCCCTTTTTACAGACAGCCAAACCACGGAGTTTGAGTAAAGGGCCCCAAATCCCACAAGGAAGTTATGGAGTCAGGAGTCCCACCCAGGCCTGCCTCTGTCCAGAGCTGGCACTTGGAACCACTCTGCTCCCCGCAGAGACCAGCTGCCTTGGGCAGCCCGCAGGGAGCTTGGAGCCTGAGCTTGGCTCAGAGAGATGGAGCGAGAGTCCTTCCGGGGTGCCCCACTCCCCCGCCTGGGAGGGAAGCCTGATCTCTGTCATTATAACCCAGCGACAGGGAGCTGTGGCTTTTACTTCTCCAGCAGGGTCTCTGGTGAGTTTAAGAAAAACCATAGCCCTGGCTCTCAGATTCCAGGTTCTCAGACTCAGGGGAGACCCTGCAGGCTTCGCCAGGTGCTCGGCGGGTCACACGGCTTCTGTGTGTGATGGCATCACTCTGCAGCCTCTCTGATGTCACTGTGCTCAGCAGAGCATAGACTCGCCCCATGATTCAAACCTGGCCCTTCCTGGGGCTGATGGGATGTGGCACAGTTCCCAAGGCTGGAGAGCGGGGCCAAGGCAAGGTTGGGCTCCGCGCCAAGGCCTACTGCACACTGTATCTTGTGGGGTGAAACCAGTCCTGGGATGGGACAGCAAGGTCCCCTGACTGCAGCCCCCAATCCAGCAGGCTGTAGGACCCTCTTCCCATGCTCTGCCCTAGTCAATGTCCGCCTAGCTAGGAAGCATTCTAGTGGTGCACTTGACCCAAGCCCAGCCCCTCTCTGAGCCTGATGTGGCTCCTGTAAGTTGGGAAGGGGCAGATTTGAAAATGCTAAGGGAAGCAAGTGAGAAGGAGGGTGTTTTAAAGCCAGGGACCCTTCAGCACATCCTGGTCTCCTGCGAGGGTCTCTGGCCGGCGAGTGGGTGGGGCCTGACACCACTCTGGCCTGCTTGCCCCCTGCAGCCTACACCTACTTCTACAAGGGCACCAAATACTGGAAGTTCGACAACGAGCGCATGCGCATGGAGCCCGGCTACCCCAAGTCCATCCTGCGGGACTTCATGGGCTGCCAAGAGTACGTGGAGCCGGGACCCCGATGGCCCGATGTGGCCCGTCCGCCCTTCAACCCCGATGGGGGTGCAGAGCCTGGGGCAGGCGGTGACAGCCAGGAGGGCGATGAGGGACACGAGGCTGGCCCGGGTACCGGGGAGGGGGACTCTGGGGCCGGCAAGGACGGGGGCAGCCGCGTGGTGGTGCAGATGGAGGAGGTGACACGGACAGTGAATATGGTGATGGTGCTGGTGCCTCCGCTGCTGCTGCTGCTGTTCATCCTGGGCCTCACCTATGCCCTGGTGCAGATGCAGCGCAAGGGCGCACCGCGCATGCTCCTGTACTGCAAGCGCTCGCTGCAGGAGTGGGTCTGACCCGCGCAGGCCCCTCCTGCTCCTCACGGTGCTAAGGGGCCAGGCTGGCTGTGCCTGTGGTTCTGAGGTGGTTCCTGGGGCACCGAGCAAGAGCCTTCGGTTGGCTCCCTCCGCCCCTGGGTGGGGGTGATCCCCCCCTGGTCCTCTAACATCCCTGCCAGCCCTTCCCCCCCATTGTTTATTTATGCCCAGGTATCTTTTTTTTTTTTTTTTTTTTTTGCACACTAACTGAGCATTTGTTTTGACTTTCCTGACCAGGGGCAGCCCCTCGGGGCAGCGGGTTAGAGATTTCTAAATGGAGTTTTGCTCTCGACAGGGAATTAGGCCCCCACCCACCTCTGGCTGGGCCATAGCCAGCAGAGTGGAGGGTCCGAGGGCCCAGATGGGAATGTGGCTGAGCAGCTGTCTGGGTTCTTCCCACCCTGGGCCCGCCACGGCCTGAGCCCCAGGGCCAGAACCTCGAGCTCTGTTGGCTTTGGAGACTAGTGGGGCCTAAATGGTCTCCACCCGCCTGAGTCTCTCTCTGCCTTAGGAAGAGCTTTCACCCAGGGCCAGCTCCAGGCCGGAGGGGACAGAGGGCAAGGTCACCACTGGCTGTGAGTCTGTGTCGAGTTTTGGTTCCTTCCCAGCCCACCTCTGACAACCCCAGCAGGCGGGTTCCTTGTGCCTAAAAACCCCACCCGCCCCTGGCCAGCCAAGGGGCCAGCAGCCCCCCACTCCCATGTACCCCTTGAGCCCATACCTCTTTTTCTCTCTGGAGAAGGGGTTCTGGACCTGTTTTACCAAGGACCAAAGGGGGTCTTCCAAGGCCCCTCCACCCCAGGAGCCCCGCCCCCCAGGCTGGGCCTCCAGCCCCCTGTTCACTTTCTCGTCTCTGAGCTGCAATGCACCTGGGCTCCTTCCCTGAGCCTCCTCCCACCCTCTCTCACCCACACCACTGTCCTCAGGGGGCTCAGCCTCACTGGCGTGAGGCTCCGGCTGCCAGTGTCCTGGCTTTCCTGGGGAGAGGGTTCTGATAGGTGCCCAGGCTGGGGTGGTGGACGTCCACAGAGTGTGCCCACTTGTGAGGTACCCACAGCCCACCACGTTCCAGGCTTGGGGCTTCCTCCCCTCCAGCTCCCTGTCCCCCAGGGCAGCAGCTTATCTCCCTCACAGACTACGGGAGAGGGCTGTGTAGTCCCCGAAGGAGCCCACCGTAGAAGCCCACCGTGGCCCATAGACTCCTCCTGGGCTTAGCCCTGAGGGCAGAGACGCTTCCTCCTCCTTTTCCCTCCCAAAGCGAGCAGAGGCAAGGCTGCTATGGGAAATGGTACTGTATAGCCGGTTCTGTCCCCTCTGCTTCCCACAGCCCTGAGCAAGTGGGTCTGCCACCCAGAACCCAAGGCCCCTGGAGGGAGGGGCTCCTCGTGGGCTGGCCCCGTGTGCAGATCCAACAGCTTCCTCCCCCCTCCGTCCTCAGAACCAGAGAGTCAGCCAAGGGGCGGAGGGGTGTCCATGTCCACCCCCTATGTTTCTTTCTGTAAATAATCAGCACTGATTAAATTGTATGGCCGGCGAGTGTGACCTCCTTTGTAAGAGGCCTTGGGCCAGAGCTCATAGCTGGAGGAGTGCAGGTGACAGAGCGAGTCCGGGCTGGGGTTGGGAGATTTGCCCCCACACCAAAGAAACCTCATTCCCAGTTCTGTGGGGGCCCCGTCCCAGTGGCTGGGGTAGGAGTGGGAGGTAGCCGCCCTCAACAGACCTGAGGAGGGCAGGGCAGGGGACTGGGGGTGGCCCCGCCAGGCTGGGGCAGGGAAAGCATGGGGAAGATGCTCATCATCCATTCGTGGTGAGGAAGGGCAACCCAGCTTCCCACGTGCCTTTCATGTCTAACCAGGCCAGGCCGCCTGGCCCCTCACCCATCCAGACTGGGTTCCGGGCGGCCTGAAGGCCCAGCTTGCACGGGAAGGAGATGGGAAAGGGTGTCACTGTGGATTCCGGAAGTTCCCCTCACCACGTGCTCTGCCCCTAGGGTGAGGGGACACCCAAGACCCGCCCTCTAGTCTTTGAAGCGGTAGAAAAATCTTACCCTGGGCAGGGTGCAGATGATGCCCAGGAGGCAAGGACTGCCGTCCCCTTGGGTCTGGGTGAGCTTTGGACCCCATGTCTGTCCTCTGGGCCAACCCTATTGGGCACTGGCCTGCACCCCCCAGGAAGGCAGTGATCAGCCATAGTGGGGTCCCCACCCCAACCATGGACCAGCCCATGCCTCCACAGCTCCTCAGGCAGGTCCTTCAACCTGTTCTAGGCCCCATCCTCCCCCACAGCAGAGAACCCCCTCCCTAGCGCCCCTCGATCCCACCCTTTCCTCTCTTTGTTTTGAAAACTGGCTGAGGAGAGTAGGAAATGCTGGCCCTGGGAAGCCCCGAAGGCCTCTCAGCCTCAGCTAGAAAACAGCCTGCTAGTTCCCCACCCCAGGGGCCTTGGCAGGCCGCATGGGGGTCCAGGGCGGACACCATCTTGTCAGCTTTCCTGTGGCAGAAGCCACAGGGCCCCACCCAGGTCTGCCTTCTGCCTGAAGCCTTAGGGTCACTCAGAAGCCCGGAGGTCACCAGGCAGGTGGAGGGCAGTGTGGCGGCTCCAGGATGAGAAGGGAGAGGATGAAGGGCCTCTCGCGTTGAGCTCTTCCTTAGAGCCCAGGCCGGAGGAGAGACTTGGCAGAGGCGTCAGTGCCTCAGGAAATTGCCTGAGGAGTCTTCCACCCCCAAGCTCTCCAGTAAAATCCCAAAGAAACCCAGTGGCTCCAGGAACAGCCTATCTCAGGAGCCCTGACGTGTGATGGAGGTCTCTGGGGCACGGGGTGGAGCAACTCAGCCCTGCCCCGCCACCCCCAGAGAGACCAGCTTGACGCGCGCTCCTCCCCAGAATTTAACAGCCTGCATCTTTAAAGCGGTTTTTTTGTTCGATGTGGCTGTAAACTAAACTCACGTTGGGCCCCTCACAGCCTCCATTCTCTCAGCATCATTCGTTCCTTTATATTTTGCTAATTCCCAATTAAGACAATTCAGGTATTACAGAACAACTAAAAGAAGAATATGTCGCCTGAATTCCCCCAGCCAGTGTTGACAGCTCGGCGTGTTTCCTTCCAGGATTTTTCCCTCTGCGTTTGCACAACTTGGAGTTTTAGAGTCTAAAACATCCTGGGCTTCAGGCCTGATGTTGCCAGAAGTTAAACCTCAACGGAGGGTATAACGTGACCGACCTCACCTGCTGCTGGCAAGATGAATAGAAGATAGGTGGCTATAACGCTCGGTGACAGTGCCTGGTACTTAGTAAGTGGTCAGTGAGCAGCTGCCACTCCAGTCAACTCGCATGCTTCCCCATGAGAAAAGTAGGGCTCAGAGAGGTGAAGTGACTTCGCCAAGGTCACACAGCTGGGAAATGCTCGTGCTGGCATTGGAACCCAGATGGACCTACTTGCAGAGCAGCCCGGCCCCACCCCACCCCGGTGCTGCCGGAGAATTGAGAGAGATAAGGAGGCCCCTGCCCACCCTGGCCCTCCCTCCCCACGCATGCTAGGCATCGAAGACCCCAGGGCCACCAACAGAGCCTCCTTTCAGGCTGAGGCAGGGGCTGATCTGGCTGCTTCCTCCCCCTCCAACTTGGCAGAAAAGCCTTTTTGTTGTGGCTCACACAGAGGCCATTCTCCTCCAGCTCACGGGACGGAATGGCCGGCTTCCTGTCCATCCACAGCCGCCCAGACACTATGGACTCCTCCGAGGAGAATCGAGAGGAACAGGGCTTCCCGACCCTCCCCATCCTTCATTCCTGCCTCCAGGGCCCAGGGCTGCCAGTCTTTGCCTCCCAACCCATGAAACCACTCAGCAGCCCGGGTCGGCCCCCCTCGGCTATCCAGGCAAATGCTGGGGATTCCAGGCCTCAAGGCATTCTCAGTGCACAGCAGTACCACCCTCAGCCCACTGCTCAAGTGACCTCATAACCCACAAGGCGCTGGCAGAGGTTCCTACCAGGCTGCTTGGCCTGTCCTAAATGTCCCCTGCACTTGCTTGCCTCTGCGCCTTTGCTTATGCTGTTCCCTCCCACCGGAAAACCCTTCTCCGCACATTTCATCCTGTCCAAATTGCACAGATCCTTCAAGGCCCAGATTAAGGCCTGTCTTTCCAGATTCTCACCCTCCCTCCTCAAGGAGATTGAGTTTCCTTCCACCTCTGGCTCACCTAGCACTTGTGTCCTGGCCATGCCTTGCCTCTGAGCCCAGCCTGACATTTTTATAGGCACCCAGATGCCGACTGTGGCTTCATCGCTCACAGGCTGTATGTCCTTGGGCAAGTCCCTGAGATCCTCCCAGATTCTCCATCTATAGCCCGACGCCGATAGCTATGCCTGTTTCATACAGTTGTGAGGCTTGATTGAGCCGATCCATATAAACACTCAGAGCAGCCCTGCCTGGCCCATGGCTCTCAATGGGTTTACTAATATCTCTGTTCTAGGTGCAGGTACCTGGTGGGCGCTGAGGAGGCTTGCCTCCTTGCTTTCCTCTCCAGGACTGTTTGTGGGATGGGGTCAGTGGTCACAAGCCTGGGGACAGGTGCTGGGAGGAGGAACATTCTTGTCCTTCCAGCTCCTCTCCCAGCTGCCGAGGCCTCATTTTGCCGACCCCGGGGGCTGGGCTGCCGTGGCCCAGCCCTTCCTCACCAAAGCACAGGTCCTTCTTCCCAGACCCTGGGCATGAGGCCCGGCTCAGGTTTCCTCCCCTAGTGCCCCTGACACCTCCCACCACCACACTGTCACCCACCTCGGTCTTTGCCAAAAATAGCCTCCAAACTCCACTTACGGCCAAGCTAACAGGCCCCTCCTGGAAAACGATATCATTGCCCTGCCAGCGTGGATCACAGCAACGAACTGGACTCCATTAAGAGAGCATTCCGAGTCCGTGGAAAGGGGGGGGCAGCTGTACCCCCCAAAGTTTCATCAAAAAAATACACAGCACCATCCTAAAACTCATTGGCTTCAAACCGATCAACCTTCCGTTACAGATGGGGGTACTGAGGCCTAGACGCTGAGTCTGTCTTCCAGGCAGCAGTCTCCTGCACACCCTCCCCTCCCCCATGTAGGGCCTCCCTCTTCTGCTCTTCAAAAGAGCTAATTAATCCAGCTTTCCCGATAAAGGGACCTTCTGTGCCTCATGGAGCACAGCCTTCAACATGGCTGGTGGGGCGGAGATTGGCCCTCTGAGACTAGCCCCCCACTGTCTTGTGAGAACAACCCCTCCCTCCCTCTCAGTCCACGGATTCTGGTAGTGCTGACCTCGTCTCACTGGTGGCCAGATGATCTTGTGAAACAGGGCCAGCCAATCAGCACCCCAGCGCATGGTCAGGGGCTGGCAGGAAACCCAAGCCTGGCCAATCAGGGCCTCCCTGTGACTTTTCCTGGAGCCCCTGGGAGAGAGAAGCCCTGTGTCTGGTGGGTTTGCTGAGCCTGGAGCTGCCGATGAGTCTTCTTGTCATCACACGTAGAGAGCCTGCCTCAGAGCAGAGCCAGCACAGAGGAAAACAGCCTCGAAGACTCTGGAAGGTGCCATTTGAGCACCTGGATCCAGCCATGCCTGAAGCTCTAGCGCCCTAGGCTTTCAGTTACGTGTACCAATAAACGCCCCTTATTTCTCGAGCCAATCTGAATTGGTTTTGGTTTTGATTTTAATTTTTTTTTTTTTAAATAAACACCTTTCTCCTGACCGATGCCCAGGGCACCCTCCATTCCAAGCGTGTGCTTAGCTGAACACATTCTCCTTGCCAACCTAAGACTCTCCTCAGGATAGTGCCAAACTCCCGACTACTGCGCACCCATCTCTTCAACCCTTGAATGCTTACTGAGAACCAGGGCTTGCTCTGGAGGCCCTGGCACAACCCCCTCCCCACGCCACCCCCAGCTGCCTAAGGCCACATAGGACTTGAGTCTTCGCAAGAGGCCCTGGGAATCAACTGGCCAGATGATGGCAGGCAGGGGCGTGGCAAGGCTCCATTAACTGTTACAGGGCCCTTTCAGATCACCAATGGTAATTAATACATAGCCGGTCAGCAGGACAATGAGGAAAGCACAGAAAACCCAAAGACGACTCTGAAAAATGCCAGCAATTTCTACTCTCCTGCCAAACAACCTTAACAGTTTATCGTAAATCCTACAGGTTTTCCCTTATGAGTATGTCATTCGTAATAAGTGAGTTCACAGCAGTCACGCCTATTTCATTTCATATAGCATGAGCTTTGGGTGAGAAATGTGAGATGTCGGAGACTTCCCTTTTATTCGTAGCCCGAATTTTTATGAGCACGCATTACATGCCCATAATAATGAAAAAAATGAGTGAGTGGTGTATCTTGAACTGCTTTTCATGTCCGCAAATTGTTTTCTACAACGTCCTTTTGGTGGATGCATCCTACGGATGCCCTGGAGGAATTTCCTCGGCCCAGACAGGACAATTACAGATAATATTTTGGAAACATCCATGATTATCACAAAGAATTCTCAAGGGCTCACTCTGCACCAGATTTTATAGCTTTACTGTAGTAACTGATAAGAACCCCACAGGGCAGTTCTGATTGCTCTTCCCGCCAGAGGAGCTGGAGGCTCAGAGAGGTGAAGGGACTTGCTTAAGATCACACAGTTAAGGTGGAGCCTGAACTCAAGCCCACACCTGCTTCTGAACCCAAAGCTCATGCTCTTAGCTGTTCATTTATTCGATGAACATCTACTGATGTCAAGGGTCTGGCCATGGACCCAGTAGTGAATAGCACAGAGACCCTTCCTCATGGGGCTTACATTCGAGAGAGGTGGGCATCCTAGGCAGAGGGAATGGCCAGTGCAAAGATCCTGAGGCTGGACAAGGTCTGCCGTCTTTGAGGAACAGAAGGAGACAGCAGGGTGATGAAGAGGGTGAGCGGAAGAGAGAGAGGGAGCAGAGCCAGACATAGGATCAGGAGCTGAATTTATTCTCAGCCTGACGAAAAACCTTCCAAGCATTTTAAAGGGTGAGGAAGAAGGTGGCGTGACATATGATTTTAAGAATATTTCTCTGGCTACTATATGTTCTGCTAAACTACCTTTGCAAACCACCATGATTCTTGTCCTCAGAGAGAGTCCTAGACGTGGAATCGAAGTAGAATCCACAGGCCACAATGTTCTAAGGCTTTTATTACATACTAACAAATTAGTCTCCAGAAAGAAAGTAGCACCTGTTTCTACTCCTCCAAGTGTCCGAGTGCCCAGCCCCCCACCCCTCCCCCCACCGACACACACTAGGATGAGATCATCTTTAGCAACGCCATAAGTGAAAGTAATATTGCTTTGTTGGTTTTCCTCGCAGTTCTTTGATGGCCATTGAGTTTGAACCTTTTTTCATGTTAGTTAACTATCCGGGGATTTTTTAGGGGAGGGGAGGATTGCCCTCTCATGCCCATTGCCCAGTTTTCTTTTGGGTGTCTCTTCTTATTGATTTGTAGAAACTCTTTACAGTGTGAGGAAATTAGCCCTTTGTTATTCAATGAGTTGTAGAGCTAGGAAGTTCTTAGCCCAGGTCCCTCGTGTACGGATGGGTAAATCGAGGCCCGACAAGAATGAGTATTGACTCTACTCAGTGTTCTCAGTTCTCAGGAACCATGCTGGTTCATGGACGATGGCTCTGCCAGCTGTGTTCGTTGCCCTCCAGCCCTGGGCAGGGTGCAGATGATGCCCAGGGGGCCAGGACTGAGGTGGTACTCGGCTGTGGCAGAGGATCTCAATAGGGTCCTTTCCCTGCCCCCACCCTGAGTTCCCACCAGAGCCTCTTACTCAGTTCCTAATGGAGAAGAAGGCATGCTGCAGACAACTAACTGGCTCTGTGCACAGATGATGTCAGCCATGGAGGAATGGGTCCCTGGGAACAGAGCTTAGTTCCTTGAGTGAGGCGGGAATGATGGAGGAGGGGGTGGCGGCCCTGTCCTCCCCTTGTCCCAAGGTACCAGGAGCGGGAGGCTTGCCACGCACACGCCCAGCACCAGCGGTCTGTTCTAGGCAGTGCGGGACTGCAGGAGCAGATCTGCAAACATTGAAGCGACACCAGAGGAGGCTCAGTGCGGCGAATCAGAAAAAGTCCTAGGTCAGGGCTCAGAAATCCTGGGCCGGAGCCCAGCTCTGTCCAGAATTCACTGGAGCCCTCGGCCTTTGCCATAAGAAGGAGATTCAGTTTTCAGAGTTAGTGGGAAGAATCAGCGGAATAATGGACTTAATGTATGCAAACGTGAGGCCACGCTTACCATGGCGGCGGCAGCGTTACTGCCCACCCAGAACCCATCCTCCCATCTCTTGGCTATACACCTTGCTTTTCCTCTAGGGAGCCACCCCTCTACCACTCTGAGTTTTTGAGTTGCAGAAAGGCTGCCCTTCCCCTCAGCTCTAGGGGCAGGTGGGATCTGGGTGGAGTCAGTCCCCTCTCCCCTTCTCATCCCTACCAGGGATGGGCAATGGTCCAAGTCATCTCGGGCCTTTACCCATACATGGGAATAGCCTGCATGAAAATGAGCAGCATGCAAGTCCACCCCCTCATCCATCATTCCCACCTCAGTCAAGGAACTAAGCTCTGTTCCCTGGGACCCGTTCCTCCATGGCTGACAAGGGAACGGAGACACAAGACAGAAAGATGGCATCGTTTGAGCCCCTGGATACATCCAGACCTGATGTCATTGCCCCTTATTCTTTTGTGAGAGCCAATAAAAACTCTCATTGGTCAATCCAGTTTGACTTGGAATTTCTGTGATTCGTAAGTTAAAAAAAAATACAACTGTCACTTAATCCAGTCCTTCATCACCAAAGTCTGGGGCTCCATGAGAACAGACGAGCCCAGGTCACATACAACTTAGCGACAGAGCAAGGGCTCCAGAAGCCCAGACACACCATCCCCGGCCGCAGCGCACCACTCGCCGGGGTCAGCTGGTTTACATGACGTGCAGCCCCAGTAACTCTCCCTCCCATCCCTGTGAACTCGCAAGTTAACAAAATAAATGAATCGAGCCATTTGGGAATCAATACCAAGGAAGTATATTTTCAAAGCATGAGAAAATCTTTGTGCACACAAATGTTTATTCATCTTTACTTGCAATGAGAGTAACTGGAAACAAACAAAGGGTCCAACAACAGGACTTTGGTTAAATAAGTTGTGGCCTATTCTTTGATGCAATATCATGCGACGATTGTTAGATGGTGAGGCTGCAAATCATCCATTCAGCAACATGGAATCTGGCCACCAGGGCAGGGAGGCTCTGCGGGGGGCTGACAGAGGACGGAGGGGAGAAGAGAAGGGAAAATTAGCACCACGGGGGGATCTAAGTGGAAAGGGGCCCTCAAGAGCATCAGGTCCATTTTCTAGTTGGAGAAACTGAGGTCCAAAAAGGTGCCCTTGGCTTGCCCAGGGTCCCAGAGAAAGTTAGTGGCAGAATTAGACTCTGACATGGTCCCCTGGTCTCGGCCCTCACTCGTAATTACTCATGTGCAGTATGTGCGAATATTCTCTGCATAGAAAGTGAAAACACTGCAGATAAGGCTAGAATCCAGATCTCCGGAGTCTCACTCCTCAGAAGATGTCACTCTTTCATTGTGGCTTACATCACTCCGGACCACTTCTGTGCTGTTACATACTATATATCTATACATTCCTAAAAGAGATAGTATTTGTTTTGTGACTGGTCCGTTTGCTTAACATAAATCTTGTCATAATGCATGCAGTGTTCTGCAGCTTGTTTTTTCCCAAATAATTATGTCCTGGACCTCTTTTCATGCCAGCACCTAAAGAACAGCCTCTTTCTTTTTAATTCTCCCATTTTATATAGTAAAGATTGCTAGAGATTAAGGTAGCAAGTTTTCCTCTCCCCCCTGTGTCTACAAGAAGGCAGCCCCACCTCCTGGGTACTTAGGTGGCGGCCAATGGGCTATGAGCAGAAGTGACAGTGTCACTTCCAGCGAGAGGCAGTCAAAAGAAGGGCTTCGACCCTCATTCTGTCTTCCTGGAGAGTTGATCCCTGAAGCCTCTTGTTAAGAAGGTGGGGCCCTTAAGATGGAGGAGACTGCCCCAGCCTGAGTCCCTGAGCGACTCTATGGAGCCGAGGACGTGCCCAGCCCCAACGTGCACTGGACACATAAAACTGTGTGTTAAATCGCGGAGAGTTCAGAGTTACATTGTTTCTGCAGCTTGATGTTGCCTGACCTGATAGATGTGGTCTGGGTGCAGTCGCTTTTAAAACAGTTCCCCCCACTGACAGGTTGCTCCTAACGTGTTTCCATTACCGACAAGGGTGCAATTACTCTTCCCGCACTGCCTCCTTGTGCATTCTAGAGAGCATGTCTCTAGGCTTTCCTCCTCTGCCTTTCTACCTGCATCTCTGCTCTGCTTCACCTGCCCTGAGGGCCTGGCTCCTACAGATTGCATCTCCCTTGACCTCTGACTTCAGGTTAGGTTCCACCGACAGGAAGTGCTTGTAGGAGACTGGAGGGTAGAAGAGAGAGGTTGGGGTACTTTCCCCGCCTCATCCCTGTTTGAATTCTGAGTCTCTGGCTATGGCCGTACAGCTCTCCCAGGCAGACCCCAGACCCTTGCCCAGGCCCCCACACTGCAGCCCTCAGTGGGCTCAGGTAGCACTCTCCGTCCCCTTGTCCTCTAGGTGACAATGGCACCCCACTGGGCTAGTTTGGTATCTCGACTTCCCTCCTGGGGTCTGGTGACCTTGATCACACTTCCGGAAGTCACTAAAACGCTACACTTTGGCCTTGTCTGGAGTGAATTCTGTGTCCTGCCAGGGCTCCGACTGATCCAGCTGGAGAGAAAGTGAAAATCCCAGATCCCTGGAAAGGTGTGCTGTCTATTTTAATACCTGCTTCCAAAGTGCCCTTCCAGGTCACACAGGAGCTTGCCTGACCAGGCCACTGGGCAGCCTTGCAGAGAAATGGGGACGCAGGCCTCACTCCAGGGGGCTGGGCAGAGGTTCCTGAGGTGCAGCCCCAGGTTCTAGAGCAAACTCCGTGGCTGATCACCAGTCGTACACTGGGGCACCTAGGGCCACCTCTGGCTGGACCCATGCCCAGGAGCACGTGACGGGTCCCAGCCCTGCCAGCCACTATTGGCCACTGCCAACTGAGACCCGTCTGGGGCGCCCTCCCCTGCCCAGCTCAGAGGCAGGACAAAAACCTGACAGGCGTGTTTTCACCAGGCTGAGAGTTTCGGCCCCTCTTCGGGGATTGTTTGTGTTTCGGGTCACACCGTTGGCTGCCCCCGCCCCCTTCTTTCCTCTGCCAAAGTGACATTCCCTGGGCTGCCAGGCCTCCAGGAAGCTGGCAGTTTCTGCCCTGAGCTGCCCGGTGGGAATCTCCTTTTCCTATTCCAGGCGCTTGCACTTCCGTGTCCTCTGTTACATTTCATTCCCCGCAACGCCGTCCAGCAAACGGGAGGCGTTGCCTCCCTCTCACAGGCCCAGCAAGGGATGGCAGCTTGCCCAAGGTCACACAGCGAATTAGAGGTGGTGGTACGTGAAAACTGACCCCCAGCCCCACGTCCGCCCCTTCCACCCACCCAAACTGAACCACCGGACTGGGATCAGGCCGGGCAGCAGCCTCCCCTCGTCAGTCCATCCATTCATTCACTCAACAAATACTGAAAGTACCCGCACCAACTGCAGAGGCTTGGCGCCCCACCAAACCCCACCCACTGCCTGTTTTTGTAAACAGAGGGTTGGAACACAGCCACTCCCATCTATTCGTGTGTGTCAGTGGCTGCTCTCTCCTGCAGGGCAGAGGTCAGTCACAGCACAGACCTCTGGCCCCAGTCTAATGTATTTACTTGGTGGCCCTTCACAGAAGAGGTTTGCTCACGGCCATGTGGTGACTTTTTACACACTTTGCACCTTCATGAACTCTTTCCTTGTAAAAAAAATTGTAATATAATGTAAGATAATACAATACATACTATTTAATATAACTGATATTCTGTATTATTATAATTACATGTAATGTAAATATGTTGTTATAATTATAAAGTGTATAATAAAGAAATACAATATATGAAATATAACATAATAAATAAAATATAATTATACATAATCTACATAATATTTACTATGTTATATATTTTATATATAATATACTAATACTATAAAATTTTATCTTATGACTATGTTATATTAAGACAAATATAATCTGGAAGGGATTGTATTCTTTTTTACTACTATCATCAGATAAATTCAAACATTTCCACGAGCCCCTAGACCTACTATGGACACGAGGCACTGCCCCCACTACGCCTCAGGGAGAAGTCGGCCCTGAGCGTGCCACACATGGGGCACCCACATGGCTGAGAGTGGAGCCGCCAAAGGAGACGACCCTGTGTTTAGCCCTCACCTTGATCCTCACCCCCATAGTATGCATGTTGCAGGGGCAGGCACGGGGAGAAGTTTGGGTAGCTTTGGAGTGAAGAGCTCAGGGCGCAGACGAAATGATTGTGTACATTTTTTAGAATGCACATTTTTATTCCCTCACAAATTCCTGTATTTTGTAATTTTCAAAATTTTAATTAGTTTTTTGGAATAAACAATAGACACAGGTAACTGATTTGCAAAAGAACGTAACTCTCCCTCTCACCTCTGTGCCCCTGCTCCCCTGCCACCTCTGGCGCGATTCCCTCCAAGCAGACAGCGCGTATGCAGAAGAGAAGGGGGCCTGCGATTTACCACGCACGTTATTCCGCTGCCTGTTTTTTCCCTCTACAAGGGATGTAAGTCTGTATTCTTATTCATAAATCCATCTTCTTTGTTGAATGGCTCTTTAGTATTCCATTGAAAGAAAATACCACTATTAGGACACGTGGGTATTTCCAATATTTTTCTGCTACAAGAGTGGAACAGAGAATATTTCTGCCTGAATATTAGGCAACTTTTTTTTCCCCCTCTAAAAAAATCTCTCAGAAAAGAGGGAGAACCTTACATACAAGTTCTGATAAAGGCTCTCCCTTTACCTGATGCTTTCTGATTCCTTTATTTTAAACAAGGAAGTACTATTTACAGAAGACACGATAGCCTGAAGTGACCTTAATGAATTCTAATTTTGGATGTTTCTGGCAGACACCCAACAGAATTGGTTGAGGGGGAAAAAAGGAGGCAGATCTTTAACACAGATTTAGTAATTTTTCCTGGGGATGTGACTTCACAATTGCAAATGTTAAATGACACTGTAAACAAACCTTTTAAAGGTTGATTTAGAAAGCAATGCTTTAAAATTGAGAACATCCATTCACCAGACACCATTAAAAGAATGGGGAAAAAAGCCCCCACAGGGAGGGGGGTTGGGAGGCTGGGAGAATGGGGTGAAGGGTTAAAGTACAAATTAGTAGCTGACAGCATGGAAGAGGGAATGCAGTTAGCATTAATACGATCGAAGGCTAAGTGGAGGGCCAGGGGAGGAAGGGAGCAATTGGGGGAATCATTTTATGAACATTATGGATGTCTAAGCAATGTACTGTATACTTGAAACTCATTTAAATAAATAAATTTATTTTTTTTTGAAAAAAGCCCCCACAGAATGGGAGAAGAAACTTGCTAGCAATCTGTACATCCAGCAAAAGACTCGTATCCAAAATATATAAAGAACTCCTACACGATAATAAGAAAAAAAAGCAGATGATCCAAAAGAAAATAGAAAAAAAGATTTGGTCAGCACTTCATTAAAAAAGGATATCCCAATGACTGAGAAACATATAAAAACATGCTCAGCTTCATCAGCTATCAGGGAAGACAATATCAAGTGTGCTGCTCTTGCAAATTAATCAAACCCAAGAAGGGGGTCGTTAGAGCCTTCGCTGTATAGCCGGTTGGTCAGAAGCACAGGACTTCTGATTAGCGTCTGATTGGCAATCCTGTAGGACTGAACCCTTAACCTGTGAGAATCTAATGCTATCTCCAAGGAGACCGTGTCAGAATTGAGTTAATTGCTTAAGGGTGCTTAAGGGTGTTAAAAAAACACACACACATATCAGAACTGGGGTCAGAATCATGAAGTACTATTTGTAATAGCCGAAGACTGTAAAAAACCAAGTGTCCATCCACAGCACAATGAATAATTGTGGACTATGCATACGAATACTACAGTGCATAGAAATTGAACTATGACTACACGTCATGGTGTGGCAGACTCTCAAAATCACAAGTAAAGGAAGCTAGACATAAAGGACTACAGGCTGTAGGACTCCGTTTGTATAAAATTTCAAAGCAGGCCAAGCTAGCCGAAAAGTGAGAACAACTGATGACGAGAGGAACAGATAAACAAAATATGGTATATCCATACACATACCCTTTTAGGGACCGTATTATTCAGCCATAAAAGGAGTGAGGTTCTGACCCATGCTACCACACGGACAAGCCTTGAAAACATTATGCTAAGTGAAAGAAGGCAGACACAAAAGGATAAATACTGCATGATTCCATTTATATGAAATATCGAGAAGACGAAACCATAGGAATCGAAAGTAGATTAGAGGTTACCAGAGCCAGGGTGATATGTCTTAGTTTGGGTTCCCCCAGAAGTTTACCCTGAGACAAGGATTCCAGGAAAAGGACTGTAGTTGATTGCTGGTGACCTAGGAACAGGAATACAGGACCGGCAAAGTGATAAGGGAAGAGAAGACAGAAAATAAAAGACCTATCATCAAGCTAGTTACCACTGGAGGTAACCTGAGCTTAATCTCCCTAAATAACTCTGAGGGATGGTGTAGAACACACGTCAGAGTCATTTCACCTGAGAGGGGAGGAGCTGGCGTACCAAACACCAACTCCCAACAACAACGGGTTGAGGGCTGCTGGGGGCAGCGAGGCTGTTAATTTTCTGGCACCTCTGGCCCGCTGTGTGGATGGGCAGTGCCTACTCCTGCACCTAGAGGAAGTTCTCAGGTAAAGAAATGCAGGAGCTGGCAGCTGGTAGTTGGGCCAGCGTGCCTAGACCGGTAAAGACCAGGTGACTGCCAGCCTCTGCTACACCCTATTAATTGTGTCTCCCGGTTGCGTCTTACTGAGTGAATAAGAGAGTGGAAGGGCCGCAGCTGGTTCCAGGACATTTGCATCCCAGCAGCTCATCTCACTTGAGCCACAGGCCTTGGGCCTTTACAGAACACATTCTGCCTTCTCCTCATACCTGTGTCTGGATTCTCCCTGGGGGAATCACAGCCAGTGCCCCATTCTCAGTATCTGTGGTGGGGATGCACTTGACCTTGCCCCAAAGATACAGGCTGGTCACGTGATGCAGGCTTGGCCGATCAGCAGATTCCACACTGCTGGCCATTGTGATTGGTTCGGAGAGGATCACATGATCCAAATAACCCCACCAAAGGTAACCTCTCAACTTTGGATGCTGCTACTGGGAAGATGGACTCTTTTCCCGATGGGTTTGTGAGTCAGGAGCTGCTGGCTGCTATTAGAAGGTGCATGTGTCGATGAAAGAGGTACAGCCTGAGAGCCACTACAGGGAAAAGTCAGCCTCTGGATACTGATTCCTGGTGACACTTTGAGCCCTGGATGCAGTTAAGCCTAAAGTGAGATCTGCTTTGGGACCACAGATACTAGGCCAGTAAGTGCCCTTTTTAGCTGGAGCCAGTTTGAGATGGGCTTCTGTGCCTTCCAGCTGATGGAGGATTGACCAGTGCACAAAGGCACCTTGACAGATGTGGTCATTGAGAAAAATCGTGGGCTTCCCTTGCCCACACATGTTGGGGAGGATCATTGATCTGGGTCTCCCAGTGGGAGAGGCCCAGACAGAGGATGTTTTTCACAGGGGTCAGGGCAGCGAGGGTGGGAAGCAGGCTAAAGAGGATCCTGCCTCACGCACCACGCTTCCCCCCTTCACACCTCCCCGGTCCACAGCCCGGCCACACCTGGCTCCTCACCCTTTCACAGTCACACTCTGGGTCTTGGCCCTGGCCTTCCTACCTCCAGGAATCCTCACACCTCCTCATCCCCACCTGACCCAGCTCAAATATACCTTCTTTGTAAAGCCTGCCTGGACAGAACTCCAGACAGAATGCCTTTCTCTCTCCGCCTGGGCTCCTACTGTTTATGGCTTTCTATTTAAAACAGAGCTTGGGGCTCAATATGATTATTCATTCGTTCGTTCGTTCTTTCTTTCAACATTTATTTACTGAAGTGTCCTCTGTGTTCCCAGCACAGTTTCGTGCATTAGGGATATGGCAGAGAACCACACAGACAAAAAGCTATCTTCCGGGAGCTCACATTCTAATAGGGGAACAGACAATAAAAATCAATAAATCAGTGAACTATACATGGAATGCCTGAGAGTAAGTACTAGAGAGAAGAATCCAGCAGGAAAAGAAGACAGAGACAGCTGGAATAGTGTGTGTGAGTGTGTGTGTGTGTGTGTGTGTGTGTGTGTACTTTTAAATGACGTGGCTAGAGAACACCTTTCTAAGAAGGCCTGAGATTAGGAAGCACAGTAGGTTGAATCTAGTCCCCAGAATCTGTAAGTGCAATCTTATTTGGGAAAAGGAATTTTTGCAGAACTGTTAGCTAACAAATTTCTGTTAATCTAACGAATTTGTGGTAATGAATCCAGGCTAGTAAATCATGTGCAAATCTGGGAAAGAATGTTCCAGGAAGAGAGAAACTTAAGGACGAAGTCTCTGAGGCAAAGATTATGCTGGGTTTGTGGAGTAGCAAGGAGCCGGAGCAGGTTGAAGGAGCGGGGAGGGAGTGGTAGAAGGTGAGGTCAGAGGTTAAGGGACTCAGTCACGTGAGATGTGTGGGGTCTTGTTAGCCTTTACCTTGAGTGAGGTGGAGCCGTGAGAGGGTTTTGAGCAGAGGAGTGACAGGATCTGACTTAATAATTTAAATAAACTGTCGACTTCAAAGATAAAAGCCAGTCATTTTGCCAGCAAAATGTTTAGAAATAGCAGAAGAATTACAATGCAGGACAGACAAGCTATAGCAAAAACCATAGGTAGGTCCAACAAGCAAGGAGAGGAATGTTACTTTATAGAGAAAAAGGAAGTGGGAGGGGTTGTTTTGAATTAAAGTTCATTGGAGGGAAGCAAGAGCTCCTGGGCTGAGTTGCTGGGCAAGGAAGGAAATCTCACTTCCTCCTGCTGGAGAAGTAAAGGAGCATCACTTACAAAGATGATTTTTTCCCGTTGAGGTCTATAACCTACACCTTCCTCTTGGGTCTGTAATTGAAGTCCAGAGGTAGTGCATGAGGGCTCCCCCTTCTGGCCTCCTAACTCCATTTTAAATGAGATTTCCCTTTATTAATTTTCACAAAACAAAGGAATACATGAATGCATAGCAGCTCCCATATCATATCCAAATTATGTCTGTCTAGGCTACACTGTGAGCCACTTGAGTGCAGGGACTACGCCTTAAATTTTTTTGCATCCTCAGGGCCCAACAACACTAATAATGAAAAACTTTGTCTACAAATCAATTTAAAAAGATCAAAAAATAGGCAAAAGAAAAAGTCAAGTGTTTAACAAATGTGAAGAGACTGACTCATTACATTCCTAGGTGTTTAGCCAAGAGAAATGGAAGGATGTGTTCACAAAGAAACTTGCACGTGAATGTTCACAGCAGCTGTATTCATAATACTTAAGCACTCCAGGTATCCGTCAACAGGAGAATATATATTTGTATATCTGTACAATGGATATCTATTTGCAGATCCATACAATGGAACATCACTTGTATATCCATACAGTGGATATCCATACAATGGGGTATTTTTCAACAATAAAAAGTACTTAACTATTGTGATGACATAGATACATCTCAAGATGTAAGGCCAGACACAAGCAAGTATAAACCGTGCGATCCCATTTACAGGAAGTTCCAGAATAGACAAAACTAATCTATGGTGAAAACAAGAATTGTGATTGCCTCTGGAGGGTGGGGACAGAGATGGGCTATGTAGGGACAAGAGGAAGTTTTCTGTCGGTCCCATTCTATGTCATGATAGAGGTCTGGGTTACACAAGTATATGCATTTGTCATAACTAATCAAATGATACATTTAAGATTTCTGCATTACCATAAGTACATTTTACATAAAGGGAAAAAAGAATCATGAATAAATATTGAACTCTAGTTAACGATATGCACGCTCCAGTGTTTGGGGATGAAGTGTGCTGATCTCTATAACTTACTTTGAAATGTATCAAAAAATAAGAACTGATGAATGAATGGATGGATGGATCCACATGTGCGAAAGCAAATCTAGTAAAATGCTAATTGCAGAACCTACATGATGGGTTAATGGGTTCTATTGTACAATTCTTTCTGTATGTTGAAATTTTTCACAATAAAAAAATTGGGATGGGGGATGGAAGGAGATTCGGTGATCAGGGATGTGCAAATTATAAGACTCTTGTCTCCCATCCGTTCCATTCGACTATAATGAGACTCTAACTTCCACCCACTGGATTGCCAAAAATGTTCAAGTCTTGGAAAACGCAGTGTATGCAAGGGTGCAGGGATTCTCCTGTACTGTGGGTGGATGGGACTGTGCTGGTCCCCCCGCCAAAGCCATCGGCCCTGACACCCCGCTTGCTTCCTTCCTGTCCCCTTCCTGCCCTGAGCACCTCATCCCCCGCATATGATGTATATACAGTGTTGTATCCTGTCGTCTCCTCGGCTTTAGATTATCCACATTTCCCCCGCTTTAAAAACTCTGTACATATTGTAGTTAAAAGAAATCAGGCACCGCGGGATTTGGGTGGGGTTTTTTTTTCTTTTTTTTTTATGATTACAAAATTCACTGTAGAAAACTTAGAACAAAGAACAAAATAAAATCCCCTGAAACCTACCACTGTGACACTTTCTTGGCCCTCCCTCCTCTCTTTTCAGAGCACACATGTGGGCATCCACACAGCGTCACGCGGATTTTCACGTTTGTTTATATTTTAACAAAATTGAGAGCCCGTAGGACATTGTGTTTTGTTATTTGCTTTTCTTAATAAAATTCTTCTGGGATATGGTTTTACAGATTGGCTGGTTCTTTAATGAGGAATCATGTTATTTCTCCATCGTCAGGGTCCAGAGAGGGTCAGCCTGGTGCATGCTGTGCCCCTGGGAAGCCAGGGCAGGGACAGACCCACCGAGGCAGACATTAGAGGTATGCGGGCTCCTGGGGTCAGAGGGTCTGACGGAAACACCCCCTGATCCTAGGGAGGGGGACGAGCCTTGCCCTTGGTCCATCTGCCCCAACTGCCCCAGCAGCCCCTGCCTCCACCTTGTGCCAGGCTGGGCTGGGAGCTGAGCCCATAATCACTCTTCTGTCGGGGTTCTTCTGCCTGCCCTGGCCTGGCCTGGCCTGTTCTGGCCTGGCCTGGCCTGGCCCATCTTGAGCTGCCCTGGTTGGGCCAGGTCGGGTGACGCTAGGCCCTGAGGCCCCTGAGGACTGTGGGAAGAGCCGGGCGTCTGGGGCCAGCAGTCAGGGAGTGTTGCTTCAGCAAGGCTTTTGGCCCAAGAAGCATCCTTGGTCCAGCCCTCAGCCTGGAGGAAACCCCTGCGCCCAGGCCTCATTGTGTTTTCAGGATTTCCTGTTTCCTGACCGCCTAACCTATTTATGGGCCACAATGGCTGCTTCCCCAGGAGGCCCCTACTGTACTCAGGCCCATCCTCTGCAGGCCTGTGGACTCAGCCCATATGTCCTATCACGGGCCTGGGCTTGCCCTGGGTCACGGACAGTAAATGGATATCACCTCACATGCTAATTCGATAGATTGATAGGGCCTACCAGGCATCAGGTGAAGATTCCAAGGCTCTATTTGGGCTC
>NW_006433950.1:7996254-8041757 GCF_000325575.1 Pteropus alecto
GGCCGTGAGCTCACAGCACGGCGACAGTTCTGGCCCCAACTTCCTTTCTCGTTCCATCTCCTCCCTCCTGCCCGCCCCCCGAGCCGCAGGTCCCACTCCCTCATTAGAACGGGCCCTGCCTTTCCCTGCCTTGGGACCTTTGCTCAGGTTGCTCTTCTGGCCTCTGCCCATCCCTTGCCCTCAGCAGTTAAGTCTGGAAAGATGCGTCAAACGGAGCAGACGCTGTCTAGCTCAACAACTCTTCCTCAAGGCCCCAATTCAAACGTCACTTCTGGGAAGACTTCTTGTGCCCCCAAGATTGGGCCATACCTCTGATCCAGCCCTGATAGCATTCTACTGGAGAGGCCGCCAGGTCACTTTTGTGGGTATCTTAGGTCAGGCTACCTAGCAGCAGGGCTGGAGATGGAATTTGTGTGTGAGTGGTTAATCGAGAGCGTCAAACCCCACGAGAGCAAGGAAAGCACAACAGGGCAGAGGACGCAGCCAGGCTGCGGAGTGATTGGCTCCGAAGGAGTCGTGGACTCCAGAGGAAAGAGGACAGGGCTGCCATCCACCCACATCATTCAGTCACTGCTCAGACCCTCCCAGGAAGCTCCAGG
Source organism: Pteropus alecto (assembly GCF_000325575.1). Taxonomy (NCBI): domain Eukaryota; kingdom Metazoa; phylum Chordata; class Mammalia; order Chiroptera; family Pteropodidae; genus Pteropus; species Pteropus alecto. The sequence goes on from NW_006433950.1 coordinate 7,996,854, forward strand.
TAACATGGCGCCCATCGGCCAAGAGCAGCCTCTGGAAGGGGGTGAGCTGAGAGCAGCCAACAGCGCGGCAGCTGAGGGAAGGGGACACCAGCCTGGGGATCTGGGCTGATATGAGCAGCATCCATCTAGCGTGAGATGCCCAGGGCAGGTGCAGTATCCAAGGCACTGAGGAGCTCAGAGCTGGGTACCAAAGAGCCCTTAGCATCTGACAAACTAAGCTGAGCCTGGGGTTGGGGGAGCGGGGCAGCAGCTTCGGTACTGGTAGTGGCTGACTCCACAGCCTGAGCCCGGGTTTGTCAGAGTCCCCCCAGTGGGCCTGGTGTCTGTGCCCTTGTCATGCTGGGCAGCCTGGCTGTTTGTCGAGCAGGCTCTGGGCGGGCCACAGGCCTCTGTGCAGAGGGTGTTCTGGACTTCTTCCCAGCCCCCTACCTTCCACTCCTCTGCCTGGGGCATCATCCCTACACAAGTCACCTCTAGAGTGGCAAACACCTCAACAAATCCCACCTCCTTCTGGAAGCCTCCCTGGACCTGCCCAGCCCAGCCCAGGGGCCTCTCAGCCCCACTCCCCATCCTAATAACAGCTCTAGGATTTGCGTACTAGAAGATGGGTTGTGCAGGAAACTGAATAGGAGAAGCTTCAAAACAGCCTTTTCAAAGAAGTTTTCCTGGATCGCCCATTTTTACAACCAAAGCTCCACAAAGGTAGACAGATCCACTGTGGCTATGCAGAGGCAGCCAGGCCGGCCAGCCCAGGTCTTGCTGGCTGTGCTGACTCCTGGCAGCCTGTGTCAGGGGGTGGCAACAATGTCCCAACAGTCCTACGATACTCTCGGTGTGGCACTGGTCAGTTGTTATGGGCCTGGATGGGTGACCACTGTTGAGAGGCTGCATGCTACTAGGCGACTATATGTATTGGTCTAAGCTTTGACTTTTTATATTCACTGTACTCATTTGAAGTCAAGGCCTCTAAAATTCAGAAATATGGTTAATCATGAAATAGGGACTAAACAATAACAAATTTATACTTCATGAGCCCGTTTGACCCCTCAAGACCTGTGCCAGGGCTTGGCACTTAGTACATTTCAATGAATGGATGGATGGATGGATGGATGGATGGATGGAGAAATGGGTGGATGTAAATAAATAGATAAGTACCTACTTTACAAATGAAGAAATTGAGATTCCAAGAGGTAGTGTCACAAGTAAGCGGCAGAACCGGGATTCCAATTCAGCTTTATTAGCTCCAAAACTAAAATGAATAAACGCAATGAATGTAGGTGTTTCCTTGTGCTTATGGTCCCCAACTTCACAACATGAATCGTAGTTTGTGGAGTACGTCAGTATGGAATGAGGAAGAAAGAAGGGGTAACAGGCCTCCGGAGAAGGGGTGAATGAGACTCAGGGAAAAGTGGTATTGGGGAAGGGGCATGGTTCTTGCTGCTTCCCACGCCCCTCGTGGTGGTGCTGGTGGGGTCTGCGGCCTGACCACCCCAGAGGCTGCTCTCAGGGGCCTCAGCCATCCAGCCCAAAGGCCGTGCGTTTATCCTGGGATGAGGGGGTCGGGTGCCAAGATGGGGTCCGAAGGAGAGTTGGGTCCCTTTGAGCAGCCTGAGGGTGGGGCGGTCCATGCCCAGGGAAGGAGTGGGGCCTGGAGGGGTGTCCAGAGGCCTCACCGAGCATCCCGACCCACATGAGCCCCTGTGCGGGGGAAGGCAGGGAAAGCGTGGTAGGGTTTGGGCCAGGGAAGCGAGAGGAGGCGGAATGTGACTGTGTTGACCGCTCCTCCAGAAACCGGTTAGCGCTTAGAGGAAGAGAAACAGTCCCCAGGCTGGAACAACCTTCAGAAGGTCCGTTAGTCAGAAAGGGCCCAGGTCTCACAGGTGGGGACAGACCCTATGTGTGGCGAGGAGGCACCGGGGACTTGTCAGTAACCCTTTATTCAGTGGGACCTGGGCTCCAGTTTCAGGTCAGCCGCCTGTCAGCTGTGGGCCACTTACACCTCGGAACTCAGGCTCCTCACTGGGAAACGCGGACAGTGACAGCATCGGCCTTGAGGGTTGGCGTGAGGGGAACCTGTATCCAGGGGGCCCAGGGACATGTTCCTACCTTCCCCGCCTTGGCCTCTGTGACCCTCTCAGCAGCTCTATTTAGGGGAACAGGCTCACTCTCATATTTCAGATGACCAAACTGCGGCCCCAGGTGGTCAGCTCGGGCTTGCTTCTTTCCCATTGACGCACCTTGCCTCTCCCGCCCCTGTGGCCACAGGCGCTGATGGCCAGGCAGCGCTAGAACACACGCACACACGCACACACGCATGCACACACGCACACATGCACACGTGTATACATGCATGCACACATGCGCACTCACGCACGCACACGTGCAAGTGTGTGCACACATGCACGCATGTGCATGCACATGCACACACATGCACACATGCACACACGCACACATGCGCACACACACACACGCCCTGCCCCCTCTGCAGGGCCACCCTGGGCTGAGCAGTGCTAAGGGTGGGAGTCTGGGAGCAGAGCATGGTTTTTCCAGCTGCTGGGCTCCTTCTGCCAGAAAGCGAGGGAGGAAGGCATGGAGGGAGGCGGAGGCGGCGGCAGGAGGGGTAGGATGGGTGTGGAGGGGGGCGGTGGGGGGAGGCGGCGCCCGCTGCCTGTGTGTGCTCCATGGAACGATCAGTTTTTCCCTGGAAACGCTCCGCGGACTCCGGCCCTCCACCCCTCGCCCGCGGCTGTCTTTTCCTGGAACGGACGCTGAGGATGGAGACGAGAAGGTTCCAGGCCCACCTGGACGCGGACGCGCTGTGACTTCAGCAGCCCGTCTCCAGAGACCCCGCCCCACCCCATCATTGAGCCCCAGGCCCTAACCAGGGAAACTGAGGCAGATGGTCTGAAAACCATCTTCCTCCGCTTTGGGTCCTGTCTACCCAGAATAACACGGCACAGTCCATGCCCTTCAACGGGTCACAGCGGGCAGTCCCCTGCCTCGGGAAGGCCAGGGGTCCGAGAACACGGCTACTTCCCTTGAGGGCCTATTTTACTGGTTAATCCAGAAGTTGCTGCTTATGTCCAACTGGATCACCCCATTTCCTCCTCTGTGAGCTGGAGAACAGACCAGCACCCACTTTGCCCACCTTCCTTCCGGGCCGGTGAGGCCAGGGGCTGGGGTGCAGGACGTGGGGCCGAGGGAAGTGGGAGGTCAAGGCCAGGAGGACAGGGCGGAAGTCCTCTGGCTTCTCACTCGCTTGGCATTTTACTCCCCCAGCTCTGGCCGAGAACTTTCTCGTCTTCTCTTTGCCCTTCGCCCTCATCCTCTGCCCTCCCATCTTGCCTCCCTGCTCACTGAGCTCTTTCTGCCTGTCTCCTCCATCTTCCTCCGATGCCTCTCTCGTTCCCTCTCATCGCCCCCCCTCTTTTTCTGGGTGCGAGCTCCCTCACTTTCACTTTCTGTGGTTTCTCCTTCAGGGAAGCTCTTTCTCTCCTCCCAGCTCCCTCTCTCCATCCTGCGCCCGTCGCTGCCCTGCTCCCTGCTCCCCGGCTCTCTCCAGCCGTCCTGTGGGCGCGGCCCCCAGTGGTTCCACCAACTGCTCGGCCTGCTCCCCTGCTCCCCGCTCCCCGCTCCCCGCAGCAGCATTCCCAGCCCCATCCGGCACCCCAGCTCTTCTGCTGCCCAGGCCAGAGCCCAAGGCACTGTCCTGAGTTGGTCCCGTTGACTCAACTTTTGGGTCCCATCAGTGGCCAGGCCACCCACCTCCTCACCACCCCAAATGCCCGCTGGCTCCACTCCTGTCTTCCCTGCTCCTGTCCCGGCTCCCATCTTCCCCTACAGTCCCTCCTCCATCAGGCTCACGCCAGAGCCCTGGTGAGGGCCCGCTGCTCTCAGGATGAGATTCTCTCTCTGGCGCGGGACCTGCTGGCCCCTCCCCACCTCTCCAGACACCTTGCCCCCTCCTGCCACATCTCCGCTGCAGACTCATCCGTCCTCTGGGCCCTTGTAGCAGAACTGGGGGCCCTGCAAAAACACCAGCCCAACCCCTTCACTTTACAGGTGAATCAGGGCTCCCACTGCAGGGTTCTAGGCCGGCACCCCCAGACCCAGTAGCGCAGAGCTCCTTGCTCGTGGGGCTCCCTAAGCCCAGGCGCTCCTGGCTGGTTAGTGCCACCGCGGCAGGCAGCCAAGCGACCCAGCAGACTGTAAATCACCGCCATTGTCTGGCCATACTCGGAAAAGGGAAGAACAAGATTCTCCTCGCACCCGGCCCCCGCCCACCAGTCGAGAGGGCTGGCAATGCAGAAGAGAAAGGGGGTCTTTATGCCCACAGGCAGGAGGGCACCACGTCCCCTCCCGGTCCCCCTACCATGCCCTCTGGTGAAAGGCGCCTTTGTCATGCCCCCAGACTGGCCAGAGCAGACACAGAGCCCTCCCTAGCAGGAGGCGGTGGCAGGAGGCTCTGCCTCGGGCAGGGAGTCACAGGTCACATTGGGGGAGGCCTCTGGACCTAGGGACCTGAGGAAGAAGGCCTGTGATGGCAGGAAAGGAGAAAGGACACTGTCTCACTGGAGCATGCGGAAGCGGAGTTGGAGGGCCGCGTCCCGTGTCCACGCGGGCCCTGACCTTTCGCAGCTGCAGAGGCTTCCTGTGGGATCCGTCCCAGACCACATTCTCCTCTGCCTTCACTGCCCTGGAGTCACTTGACACAGCCCAGCCGCCACTCCGCAGTGCTGTTCCTGCCCTGAGAGTCTGCGTTGCTCGTCACCTTCTCAGAGGAGCCCACCCCTCCCCGACCCGCTCCGCTTCCCCTGGCCCAACCGTCCCTCCCACCCGCCAGCCTCCGTGTCACTTATGTCTCTGCTCTTTCTTCAGTCTCCCCAGCTAGAACGTACGTTTGATGAGAGAACTTACACCTGTTTATCTCATTTATGTCCCGGTGCACAATGAATACTTCTTTGAATGGACGAGTAGATCACTTCATCTCAGTTCCCCTTCCTCCTACCCTGAAAGGGAGACGCTGTGGGAACCGAGGTGTCTCTCTCAAGCTGTTCAGTGAGAAAGAGGTCCAACAAGAGGGCTTCAGATTCAAGGCTGTCTTGACCCCAAAAGCCATGCCTTTAACCTACATGTTCCCTACCTCCCAGTGACAGCCACCCACACACAAGGCCCCCTGCCTGGCGGGGCCCCAGGAAAGAAGGGCTCAGCCCTTAGGGAATACTCCCTAGGATGCCCTTGGTAGGTAGCTCTGAGCGTCCACGGCCCAATCCCTCCCTCGCAGGCTGGACGGGCCCCAGCCAGGTCCTCAGGCAGAGCTTCCTCACTCTGAGACAGGGGAGCAGCTCCGCCACTGTACGCCTCACCGCTGCAAGTCCAATGCAGCCAAGCTGAGCCATGTCATCACGCAGGACTCTTGTCACCTCTGGCATCTTGGTGGCCCCTCTGTAAAGTGGGGCAGTAACACTTGCCCAGCAGGTGCATCTTTGAGGCACTCGGGCAGGCGGGAATGTGTGGGAAAGTTTCTCCTGGACATAAATGTGATCCCTACCTCTCTGCAAAAGCCTGAAGATGGCAGGAAGCTCGGGGTGGGAGGAACGCCAGAGGAGGGCTCAGTCCCGGCCCCCCTCGGCCCTCAGCTGGAGGAACGGCCGGGCTAGGGGCTGCCAAAGCCGTGAGTCAGCGGTCCCTGAAAAGCCAAGCAGCCCTGGGCCTGGCAGCGTCCCCTCTGTGGGTGGGGAGGTTGGAGGGGGTCTCCACAGGGAAAAACAAAGCCACCCAGGCCAGGAGCCATGTGGAATCTCTCTCTCCTGAGTCTGATCCAAGGACCCGGAGTGATGCTGGCTGTGCCTGCTGGACCATGCTGGCCCCTGGAAAAGGGGTTTCCTTGTAAAGAGCAAACTTGGAGCTGCCTGCCCCTCCCCTAAAACTGCATTTACACACACCCCCTGCCAGCCCACAGTGCCCCCTGGGCCCCTCTGAGCCAGGGACAGGGCCTTAGGGAATAGCAAAGTGGCCTTTCACTGTGCAGATGGAGAAATTGTCCCAGGGAGGAACCATGAGCTGCCTGGGGTCACAGAGCCAGCCAGTGTCGGAGCTGAGGATAAGTCACTCAAATGCAGTTGTCCCTCCCACCCACACAGGCAGGTTTTGACCCCCGAGTGGAGAGCCCCTCCGAGCCCCTTCTCGCCCCATCACTCACTCCCTGACCCCACCCCACCCCATGCTCCAGCCACAAGGAGCCTCTTACAGTTCCTCCAACGGGGCAGGCTCTCTCCAGCCTCCAGGCCTTTGCCCATGCTGTTCCTTCTGCCTGGAAAGCCATCTCCCCTCTCTGTCCCCTGGACCCTGGACAACTTGTACACATCCCTCAGTTCTGAGCAGAGAGAGGAGATGTGGCTTCCTTGAAGAAGCGCCCTCTTTCCTCCTGCCCCATGAAGCCAGGGTTGTGGGGCTCTCTCTGGGCTCCTCCCACCAGAGAAGCCACTCTGTGAGGAGGTGGCTTGGACCCAGCTCCCGCAGCCACGAGGGCTACACAGCAGGGCGCCACGTCGGGCCTGAGAATGGAGGCGAATGAGCTCCTCGTGGCGGAAGGCGTCTAGGATGGGGGGCAGGCCACAGGAGCACCCCCTTCTCCCTCTCACACTTCCCTCCTCCAGACGCTCAGGGTAGCTCCGAGACGGAAGGACTCTGGGAGAGGGAGGAGGAGCCCCTCTCCCCGCCCTGGCTGCCTCTCGCCTGGAAGGGCTGACCACCTCAGCTCTCGGGGGCCCATTTTTCACTTCTGCTTCCTGAGCCCCTGCTGCCAACGACCCCCTTCTCTCTGTATCTCCGCGTTAAAACTCCAGACAGAGGGATCCGATCGCCACGTCCTGGGTCACGAACCAGCGCGAGAATTCATCATCCCATTGTGTTTAGCCAAGGGCCCGGCGCACGTCCACGCCCCCAGAGGCTAGTGAGTCACTCAAAAATTCACCTATTCGTTTATATATTCATTCAAAACACTTGCTTTGAGCACCAAACCCGTGCTGGGCACTATCCCGGGGGTTGGGGATACAGCAGGGAAGAAAATGACATGGCCCCACACCGTCCAGTGGGCTCCTTTCTCCTCCTCAAATCTTTGGAGCCTCCAATCTCCTCCCCGCGAAGGCTGCTCTCTCTCCTCCCCCACGAACCCCCTCCCTGCGCCCTCTGTGCAGGCCCAAGAGGCAGGCCAAGCATTACGATGCCCATGAGGATGACGAAGTGGGACAATCGCTGTCACCATGACAACACTTCGAGCTCTGGGTCCTGCCCTAAACGTCTTCCTTCATCCTCTCTGTCATCCTTCCATTTCTGTGAAAGGGGAAGGCTTGGTAAGGTTAACTTGGCATCCTGAGGTCACAGGCTGGTAAGTAGCAAAGCCCACATTGGAATGTCCTAAAGGAAAGGGCTTAGCTACTGGCCACATGACTTTTCCAGGCCCAGAGTGGTCACTTCCATTCATCTCATTGCCCTAAAGTGACCCCAACTGGCAGAAAGGGCAGATGCCACCGAAGACATCCACTAAATTTGCTTTCTGTTGGGAGGGAGGTGTGGGAGGACTTGCCTGGAAGAGGGGGGGCTGTGACCACAGGCTGCCTGGCCAGCCCAGTCCCTTACAGGCAGCTCATTCAGTGAAAGACACCCCTCCCCTTTCCCAAGCCCCAGTCATGGTCTAAGGACCTGCTTTTTCTCCCCACTGCTACCAGTGGCTGATCTGGGGAGGCTATGTCCACCTTCCCCACCCCGTCCAGCCAATCCAGACTACACTCAGGACACGTGCTCCATTTTCCGCATACCCCTCCCGAGCCCGTTTCCTCCCTGGCCCATCTCTCTCCTTCTACATCCTCCATCTCAGCGAGGACCCCGTCCTACTCCCCACACCACACCCCCTGTCATTAATCATGCGGCTGCCCTTCCAGTCAGGCCCCGGCACGGCCATCTCTATCTCCTGGTCAGAAGCTAGTGGCCAACTCAAAATAACTATTTCCCTTCCCTCTAACACAACTGTCTCTCCTGGGCAGAACAACAGCTGCAAGGGATTAAAGGTGAGGAATTACCCGGAGAACCCCACACCCACAGCCTACACCCAGGCCCCAACCCACAGAGCTGGAGGCCGGCAGCAGGCATAGGAGTGGGGAGCCCGCCCCACCCAGCGTCCGAGCCTGCTTCTCCCAGCCCTGGAACAAAGTCCTCTTCCCCAGGAGCAGGAGGTAAAGGGGGAGCAGAAGGGCAGTGGCCTCCCCCAGCCCAGCACCCTAGCTCGGCCCACACGTGGCCAGAGCTGGGCCTGCCCCCAAGCCTGGAGACGCTGCGGGGGAGTCGATGCAGAGGAACCGCGTGCTCTTAATATAGCGGGAGCCTGGACTCCCCGCCTCTGGGCCTTTGCTCTTGCTGCTCCCTCCGCCTGCATCGCCCTTCCCTGTACGGCCGGGTGTCCACACCGCCAGGCCGCTCAAAGGCCTCCTCCACAGAGCCTTCCACCATCCTCCCACCCCCTCCAACAAAACTCAGGGACTGGCAATTACACCTTGTACCTGACCACACACCGTCTCTGACAATATTCTCCCAGGCACAGGCCCCAGGCAGAGCCACCCTCTGCTGGAGGAGACGGGGCGCTCTCTCGGACCCTGGAGTTGAACTTAACTGGCCAGGCCTCATTCTGAGCAGGGACCCCTCACCCAGACCAAGCTCAAGCCAAAGGATAAGGGGAGGCACGACGGAGCTGAGGGGTCCCCGAGAGAACTCTGAGCTGAGTCCCTGTCACAGAGCGCCTGGCGTGGTGTGTGTTAGTCCAGGAACAGGGAGGTAGCTGCCTGCAGGGCTGCTGCTCCCTCTCTGGATGGCCCTCTGTGCCGGAAGCTGGAATCTGGCCCTGACCTGCCATTCTGCCCTGCCACTCAGCCCGTCTCGCTTCCCCTCCCACCTGCCGGCTCCTCTCCCCTGTGCAGACCACCCCTTGGCCCTGTGGGTCCCTTTCCTGAGGCAGCCTGATCTACCATTGCCTTCCCCCTCAGGCGTTGGTCACCAGGGCTGTCAAGGCCACATTTCCAGGCCACTCACCCTCCGTAAGCAAACCTGAGAGCTGGCAAGGCAACACAGACCTTCGTGTGGCAGGCCCCACTCCTGCTCTCCCACCCTTAGCCTCTCCCTTCCCCACCATCCTTTTCACGTTTAAGAACATCTTTCATTAATGTGTTTTTGGTAAACCACTTCATATGCTTTGGGAACCGAGATGAGATATACATTAGTAAGGAAATAAATACTACCCGCTTTCTCCTGTACATTAATTTATCCTCTCCTCCCCCTGCCTAAGGGCACTTGGGGTCTGAGACAAGGAGGCAGTGCAGGGAGGGGGGAGGCACCAAAAGGGAGGGGCTGGGTATTACTTGTGTCCTGTGTCACTCACATCGTGGTTATCTATTGTAACTTAAAGAACCACCCCAAAACTCCCTGGCTTAAAACTACTATCATTTTATTTCCTCCCGACTCTTCCATCTTGGCTGCGATCTCTGGGCCATTCTGAGGCTGATCCTGCTGGTGGCCACCTGTGCAGCTGTGTTCAGCTGGGAGCTGAGGCCATGCTTCTCTTTCTCCATACAGATGGGGCCTCCCGATCCTTCTCCATGTGTCTTTCCATGCAGTCACCCGACAAGATCGCTCCAGCAGAGTAGCCTAGAGCCAAGAGCTTCCAATGGTTAAAAAGGAGAAACCGTAGGCCTCCTCAAGGCTTAAGCTCAGTACTGGCACCGCATCACCTCTGCCACACTCTGTAGTTAGAGCAAGCTGCAGGCCAGCCCAAATACCAGAGGGAAGGAATTACGCAAGGCGTGAATACTAGGAGGAAAGATTCACTGGAGGCCACCAAATTAACAGGCCGTAACGACACACATGGAAACGCTGGAAGCGGTATATGAAAAATTGTAACAACTGTATTTTGGGGGGTGGGGTGGGAATATGGGTGCTTTGTACTTTTCTATTTTGACATTTGAAAAAAGACAAGTACGGGGGAGAATGAGACATCCAGTTCACCATTCTGAGCAGAGCTATTGCAGGCGGCCGGCATGGTCCTCAGGGAGTTAGAGCCTTCTGGCCTCATGGGGCCCTAACACGGGAGAGGGCTGGCAGAGAGGGCTGGGAGAGGGCTGAAAGCGAAGAAGGAAGCCCCTGCCCCTCCTAAAGCCGAAGCCAAAGCAAAGGCTTTGAAGGCAAAGCAAGCGGTGTCGAAAAGCATCCACAGCCACAGAAAAGAAGACATGCACGTCACCCACCTTCTGACGGCCCAAGACACGGCGGTTCCGAAGCAGCCCAAATATCCGGAAGGGCGCCCCCAGGAGAAACAACTTGACCATCTGCTATCATCAAGTTCCCCCTGACTACTGAGTCAGCCACGAAGAAGATAGAAGACAACAATACACTTGTGTTCATTGTGGATGCCAAGGCCAATAAGCACCAGATCAAACAGGCCGTGAAGCAGCTCTATGACATTGACATGGCCAAAGTCAGCACCCTGATCAGGCCTGAGGGAGAGAAGAAGGCATATGTTCGGCTGGCTCTCGACTATGATGCTTTGGATGTTGCCAACAAAATTGGGATCATCTAAACTGAGTCCAGCTGGCTAATCCTACATATAAAAATTTTTCACTGTAAAAAAGAAGAGAAATGCAGAATCCAGGGCCTCCCCTCAAGACCTGCTGAATTAGAACTCACATTTTAAAATCCCTAGGTGATTCCCATGCGCGTTAACATTTGAGAAGCTTGCTTACATCCATTGATTAAGGACATGATTATACAACATTGAACATTTTTGGGGGGGTGTGGTAATTCAAGTCTTATTTTGTTTAATGCAAGCACTTAAGACAGCATTGTCCAATCAAAATTTCTTATATCTGCACTGCCCAATACCGCAGCCCTTAGCTGCATGTAGCTATAGAGCATTTGAAATGTGGCTAGTGTGATAGGACTGAATTTTAAATTTTATTTCAATTAATTAAAACTTAAATAGCCACAGTTGGCTAGTGGTTACCATATTAGCACATATTTAAAATCTGCTTTGTTTTTTAAAGGCCTTTGAACCTTCACATGGCAGCCTGGTCCCCTTCTCCGAGAGGATTTGCACAGCCTTGAACTCCTCGTTACGGTGTGAGATTGTGCCCTAAGGAAGAAATATATTCTTTGGTCTTCGTCCCCAGCTCCTGACCAGAGCTCTTAAAACCTTTGTAATTTTTAAGCAATAAAGTGGCCAGGAGCATCTTTTGTTCTAATAGTTGGTCGGTCTGTGGCCTCAGTTCCTAAGACAGAGCTCTGAAACCCTTTGGAATTTTCAGGCTGATAGGAGTGTCTTTTGTTCTAATGCAGTGCCTCTTAGGGGGTTCCTGGATGGAGGCTGGTCACCAGAAAGACCCAGCTATGACGAGAAGCTTGGAATTTGCAGCCCCACCCTTCACTGTCTGGAGAGGGGGAATGGGCTGGAGATGGAATTAATCATTGATCATGCCTGTGCGATGAAGCTGTCACATAAAAATCCCTCCAGTATAGGGCTGGGAGAGCTTCCAGGCCAGCGAACGCATCCACGTGCCAAGATGGTGACACGCTCCAACTCCACGGAGGCAGCAGCTCCTGTGCTCAGGACCCTTCCGGACCTCACCCTGCTTCTCTCTTCATCTGGCTGTTCGCCTGTGTCCTTTTTCATATCTTCTATTATATAACAAACTGGTAAATGCATTTCCCTGAGTTCTGTGAGCCATTACAGCAAATTATCAAACCTGAGAAGGGGGTGTCTGGGAATCCCCAATTTGTAGCCAACTCAAGAGGAAGTGCAGGTAATCCAGGGACCTGCTACTTGCAACTGGTGTCTGAGGTGGGAGGAGGCGGTCTTGTGAGCCCTTGACTGGCGGCATCTGATATTAACTCCAGCTAGATCGTGTCTGAATTGAATTGTAGGATACCCAACTGGTGTTGGAGAGTTGGTAGCTGTGGGAAAACCCACACATCTGGTGTCAGAAATATTGATAGTGTGCAGAGAAGAAGAAACAGAAGTTTTCCTTTTATACGATTTCACAGGTGAGGCAAGAAAGCTCAGGGCTCTGAGGACCATGGGGCCCCAAACGGGAGGGGAGGGGGGCGGCCATGGGTCCCTCACAGGGGGTGAACTCAGCCTTTAGGTGAGGCAAGAAAGCTCGGGGCTCTGAGGACCATGGGGCCCCAAATGGCCATGGGTCCCTCACAGGGGGTGAACTCAGCCTTCGGAGAATGAGTGGTGCCCTGAAGCACCCTGCAGGCCTTGACGGCTTCATCGGGGGCAAGTGGGGGTACAGTAGGACAGCTAATGCCAAACCCCACAGGGGAGGGCAGGTGGTCCACCTGGGTCAGCTAAGGAAGCTCCAGGATTTTCATTTCCCTTGAGTTTGCTTCCAAGGGTGCCAGAAAGAAACTTTGGGTGTAAAGCGTCTCCCCTCCACCACCCCTCCGCCAGCACACTGACCAAAAGAAGCACCACCTCTGGCAACGAATCTCTCATGCCCTATAATTAGTGCAGCGATATCAGAGACACCTTTTCATTGGTGAGATTCCGAATCCAATTCAATATGGGGTTGGCCAGAAACATTGTGTAGGTACCTCTGTCCCCATTAAAAAGGGGGCATGAGAATTTGGCAAACCCAGCCACCTAAAACCTTCAGGACATTTCGGTCTGGAACTCCCATAGGACCTGCAGCTCGTCCCACCCCTCGCCTGCACACACATAGCGTTGGGTCCCCATGTGATCCGGCTTTCTCAGTCCGATCCTACTGTCCACACATCCCCACTTTCCCCGTGGAGAGCGAACAGACACTTCGCCAAGCTTTAGGAACAGGTGGCATGAGTCTTTTTCGCACACTCACTATCGATTTTGTACTTGTGGGATGAGATCTGCTTTCGCAGCACAGCCCCAGGTAGCCAGCTTGGAGGGAGAGAGGACAGCTTCCCCCTATTCTGACAGCTGGAGGATCCTGAGAGTCACCCAGAATCTGACATGTTGGCTTAGGTTAGTTCCCAGTACCGAGAAGAGGTCCCAGGCTTGGAAGGATGCTTTAGGGTTCAAATGAAGATGAGGGCAATCTCAGAAGACAGGAGACGGCTTTGGAGGGTGACTTGGAAACCAAAGGCTAGTCATGTGTGGACCAATTCTACTGTATTTACTGATTTTACTGTATTCCCTCCCAAACACCAGGAAGATTCACAACTTGAGACACGATGGAGGAAAGAGCTGGGGGAAACACAAGTGATGAACTCATGAAGGCCATTATTAATATTGATCACCTCATGCAGGAACATAGCAGAGGCTCAGTGATGTTTTCCACCCCTTTAATAAGGGGTTCTGCCCAGTGTGTTTCCATATCCCATCCCTTGCAGTGTTTTTTTTTTTTTCTGCTTTGATTCAGATACCATGGATACCAAGAGGCACAATTTTTCCAAGGCTCATGCTTCATCCAGATGTTCGATGCCTTTTGGATTTACAATTTGGAGGGGCTCTATTGCAGCCCAGAGGCACTCACGGTTTGCGCTGCAGGACTCCACACTTCCAGGTTGTGGAAAAGGTAGAGAGATAAAAGTTACATGCTAGAATTTTGTATAAAGGCAACATAAGGTGTTTTAGGGGGCAGGGGGAGGTTGTTATCTGCAGTTGTGCCTGGGGCAAGGTTGCTTTATGCTTTCTTCCCTCCCAGCATCTGGCCTGCCTCTACTCAAGAAGTATCACATTAACTCTTGCTCGCTCCAACTTGGAGCAGCTTCTCAAGTGACAGAAACACCAAAAATCCCCAGAGGAAGGTGTTAACATGCAGATTTCTGGGCCAGATTTAGATCTCCTGAAAGAGAATCTGCATTTTAATGAGCTCGGCCCCAAGAGCCCGCATTTTAATAGACCAGGACCTAAATTCGACGGTTTTTTAAATTGAGAAATATAATCAAAAGAATATATTCAACTGTGTATGTAATTCCCCCAGCCCCAACTCCAGCTAAAGCACTCTGAGCTTTGAGATACTCAGTCCTGTGCCTGCCATATAGATTGTCACTTATAAATGCATCCTAGAACGAGTCTTTCTTGCCTATTTAAAAATTGTATAGAAATGGAATTCCATTTCTATGCAATTATATATTGTGCCTTGCTGTTTTTACTCTGCGTTGTGGTTGTGTGGTTCCCTCTGCTGTTGCGTCTAGCTGTAATGTGTCCCTTTTGATCACTGTGTAATATTCCATTGTGTGACAATAACACAACCGATCTATCGTTCACAGACATCCTCTTCCAGCCCAGCTCTGAGGCACGTTTCACGTGTTTTACCATCAGGCTAATTCTGTTGATGAGCAAATAACAGGTCACAAAAGTCGAGTGATTGAAGAGCCCAGCGCAGGGGTTCAACGGCTCGAGTCTGAGACCTGCCACCACCACCAGGGGTATCGCTGTGTGAGCTCAGGCACGTTGATCTCTGTGCCTAGTTTTTGCACCTGTAAAACGGTATCTGTGAAATCACAGTAGCAGGTCCCGTTTCAGTGTTGTGATGATTCAGTACAACAAACACCTGTAAAGTAGGTACAGCTTTGCCTGGCCCATTCAGCTTCAGGGCAGGAATGGAAACTGGGACTTCTGCCCTACCTCACAGTCTTTGTACAGTTTGAATTTCCCATGAGCATGTGTTGCTTTTGTGGTCCATTAGTTAAACACAAACCTTCGGCCCACAGCTTCTTACCCTCAGCCTCAGGCCCTGGAGTTCACCTGATGTATGACTACAGAGTAATGAACCAGGCAAGCCCTCACTGCCAAGGCAGAGCTGAGTCTAGTCTTTGAGCAGCCAAGGCTGGCCTGGCCCAGCCACCCAGGTGGACATTATCTGACCTGTCAATGCCCTTTACCAAAAGGGCAGAGCCAGCCACACAGGCGGCAGGGGGTGCCAACACAAAGGAGGACAAAGTTGGCATATGACTCCCATCAGGTGACCCGAGTCCTTGTTCCGCCCCTGCCACTATTAGAGGGGCTAGCTATGTCTCTCTGGGCTATAGTGTCTTCTTCAGTAAAATGGGGGTAGAGGGGACTCAGACAAGAGCTCCAAGATCTTTTTCAGTGAATTCCATAACACTTGAGGCTTCTGGGTAAAGCAGCTGAGGTGCTAGGGAAATCAGCTTGGGGGCTGTTGCCTGGTATATGTGTCTCCTTGAGAAATGCCCCAGGAGGGGGCTGGTCTGGCACAGTGGGTCTTGTTGGCCTGGCTGCAGGGGCAGCAGCCAAGGGACCAGTGGCAAATAAGGGCTATAGTGAATCTGCTCTCCCCCGAGACAAGCCCTGTTGGGTATGATTGCACACCATCCTCTCAAGTTCATGCCAATTAACAAACAGTCCCATTTGGAAGGCAATTCCTTCTAAAACACACCATGCCTTCCAAGGAGCTGACTACTGCGAGCTTGCTCGTTTCCAGTCGGAGGTCCCTCAGGCCCCAGTTCCATGCAGGAGGCTTGTCACCCCTGAAGCCCGTCCTTTCTCCTTCCCTCGACCTCGCAACTAGAGCTGGAAGGGGCAGAGGGCAAGGGGCCGAGCAGTCCTTGGTGCCACAATTCACAGTGGCCCGGGGCCAGCTTAGATAATACATCCCATCACCCTCACGCCCCCTCACTTCCTCTCAGATGGATATGTGAAGCATCTGGGAAGTCAACAGCTGCTGCCTTCCACCCCAAAGAGGGTGGTGAGGTAATCCCCATACATAGTCTGACAAGTGCCTTGGGGTGAAGGGGGCTCTGTGTGGAGGAGAGTGAGGAACTGTATTTTTCAGGAGCACTTCACTGGTGTCCTGGCACCAAAGAGAGATGAAAAGTTAACCGGGTTTTCTGGCCTCCACAAAAGCATCTTTCATCCCATAATAGACTCCAGATTGGAGGGAAGATTTCACTATACAGTGGCCAGAGACAGGAAGCTCTGTTGAAGGCCCTGACCGCTCCACCCCCACTCACTTCTGAGGATTCCCACTGTAACCTAGAGAGCTCGGGAGACAGGCACATGGGGTCTGACGACAGGAATGCTAACGTGAAGGATGGAGAAGCAGGACGATATTCGGGCTGTCACCTGGGCTGATGGCTGTTCTGTGACGCGGAACGACTGATGACTCTCAGAGGTGAGAGGTAACTCCATGGGAAAGGTAGCTCCGGTCGGATCATCAGCAGTAACGTCTTGGCTGAGCCCTCGAGTGCCAGACACTTGACAACTGTGAGAAATAAACAGTCACAGAAGGTAGCAGTGGAACACCTTTCCCCCCACCCCTCCACCTCCTGCAGCCCCCACCCTCCTCGGAGATTTGGTCAGGCTTATTACCCACAGCAGGTGGCAGAGAAGGACCTGGGAAGAGAGGGCTTCTCGCCATTTAACTGCACGGATTCGAAGGATTCGAAGGATTCGGCGCTACATGCTTTTACTTCTAACAAGGTCAAAATGGCGGGTGTCGACAGCTCCAGCCTCATCCCTGTTGAAAGGACCCAAATCCAGGGGGAGTGCTTGGGGAGGATGCGGATCTATGATGGCCTTTTGTTGTTTTAGACTTTTGAAATTTTTATTACATATCCTTTCCAAAAATACTTTTTATACAAAAAAGTGCTTATATGATACAATAACCATTCTCTCCAGATGAAAGCAGTGTTCTGGTTCTGGTGTATCCTTCAGGATCATCTCCGTGTACCTACACGTGCTCCTTAGCTGTATCTTAAGTGTTTAGCTTTTGTAAATGTAACGATTTGTGCCAGGCCCTTCCACTGAGCATACGCCCTCGAGTGTGAGTGGGGCAAGCTCTCTCATGTCATTCATTCTGGTGTTTAAAAAAACATTTTTCCTATAAGCTCCTAAATGCAAGGCCAGCACTTTATCTGGAGCTCAAATAGGGTACTGGTGACCTGTCCCAGTGCTGAGGGACACTCGCTGTGCTCACTGTTACAATATGACACCTTCGGAAGGTGTTTAATGGCCTCTGAACTATATGCCATTTTGTATTGAGCTTGACTTTGGACCCAACTCCTAGGAAGATGTCTCTATTAGTCATACACTATTCATGTTCTTTTCCATTTGGTTTATCTTGGAAGTTGTTCCAAATCAGTATCTATAGATCTGCCTTATTCTTTAAGTGCTCACTGCAGGCTATTCCACAGCATGACTGTACACGGTGTCTTTGGAAAGAATTCTATTTTCATACCGCAAAGGAAAGAGAAATGTCACCATTAAAAAAGATACAAACTAAGAACGAATGTACAAACCAAGAATATAACGTTTTATTCATTTCCAGATGAGTATTACACAGCATATACATATATTTAGATAATATATAAAACAAGGAACAAACCGTAGAAAGAAATATTGCCTTATGGGACATCTTTAATTCTCTAAGTTCGTGGTAAATGGATCTCCCCACACTCTGGGGCAGGCAGCAGGATGAACTCCAGCAGTCAGGTATCAAAAGACGGCTTATCCCCCACTGTACTTACGATGCGATTGTGGCTTTACGGCATGGTCACTGGTGTCTGCGACAAGGGACACCAAGTAGTAGACAAAAGAACACAGCACAGTGAACTAATACAAGTATTTGTTTTTTGCACTGTCCTCCAGATAGTTTTCAGGGTCTACCCCTTGAGCTGCATTCCAGTTATTGCTGGAGAGAAAAAAAAAAAACAAAACAGGAAAGCAGCATTGGTTTAAATCATTAGAAAACAGATGATCAGTGCCGCTGACACCGTGACACTGGAGGGGATGCTGGGCTGGGGGGAAATGCAGACATGTCAGCAAGAGGCAGGCGTGAAGCACCCACCACTGGGTCAGGGGAGACCCATCGGCTGAAAGCCACGTGGGGCTGAGACAGGGGCTCCAGTGGAAGGCCTGTGAGCAGGTGGGAACAGGCGCCCGCCCCTCAGACGGGGCAGGGTCATCTTGTGGAGGTGGAGGGAGCAGTAACGGGCACTTGACAGATCTTGGCTCAGCGCTGCGGGTGGGGAAGGCTTGGGGTCTACGATGGAGAGGGAAAGGCTCTCCGCTCTCCTTGTCCAGAGGCCCTGCAGCTCAGCTCTTAGAACAGAGCAATTTCCAGGCCCCTGCTTCCCCGACTCACTGCCCGGTCCTCGGAGGAAGGCCAGCGTACCTTCGCCTTGTTCTGAACTGGGAGATAGAGTTTGAACTCTGCTGGCAGTTCGTCTTCTGAGTAGAGTCTGTCTGAGAAGTAAACCCGTCGAATGCGACAGTTCGCGTGGATCTGTGTGGATGCAGAGACTTGTTTTGAGAGACTAAACGTGACTGTCCTTCCTCACCTGCCGATTCTCCTAGAGCGCCCCCACCCCCATGGTGTGTCAAAGCTGCATCCATTTTGCAACTCCTGGGCTTGGCCTAGGGGGTCGACTGTGACAAGAGGGAGATTTTGCTTATCGTTTTCTCCCACTGGATATAAGCAAAATCCTGAATAAGTCCTGGATCCCTTTGAGGTCCAAGCCCACCAAACAGTAACTTGGGAATTTGAGCCAGAAACCCACACTGTTCTGTCACATGGGACACAAGCCAGTAACGGCCCACGCCCCCCTCTCCCATTTGGGGCTCCATCTGGAAAAGGACCCCGAACCTGCACTCTTAGCGTCTCAATGTAATTTGTGCCATACGCCCGCCGAGTGAAGTCTGACAGGTTGAACTGAATCTGGTTCCAGCCGTCGTCCAGTCGCATGGGCATGGTGCAGATGAAGGGCTTGACCCGGGTGGTGCTCTGGTAGTTACTGGCCCGGAACCGCCGACGCACATTTTTGTCATCTAGTACCTTTCAAATATAGACAAGAGTCACATTCACTCTATCCTGGAAGCAGCAAACAATCTTGCTACGGCAAGGACCTGTACTCCCACAGCCCAGTTTCCCAAGGCTGAGACCCAAGGGAGAATAAACAGACCAGACATAGGTCACATTAGATGCAGATGGCCTGGAAGTAGCAAGTTTATCTTATTTGTTGTCAAGACAACACCAGCTGCTTATGACATATGACACACCCATCATGCTCTCAGACCATAGGATGATATCATAAACATTCTTCCCTTTGAAAAATAAAATACTAGAATAGAGACCATCAGTAACCCAATATTAAATGATTTACTCTCCAAATGGACACGACTCTAACCCTTAAGCTTTGAAATCTTCTAGCTATGGATTAGATTTTCTAGATGCTTACTGTGTTTCTTTAAAACCTGGCATTGGATTCTGATTACTAATACCAAATTTATGTTATAATAATAAGGGCCAAATCAAGCGTATAGCAAAAGCAGAAAAGAAGACATACGAAAAGATAAAGATACTTTCCTGGGGACACCTTTCCCCTACAAGTTAAGACACCTCTCCGGTACGCCAAGAGTGTACGCAGGCATATGCACATACATACCTGTACTTCAAAGGTAAAATATTTCTTCAGGTTTTTGATAATCATGACAAGGAAAGGAAGTTTAATTCCCAGTGTCTTCTTTGGGTCTGCAGGACATGTGATATACGTGGTGCTATAGAAAGAGGAAATGCCAATAAACACACTACTTAACTCCTGTGCGGCACGCACGGCCATAACACGTGGTCCAAGAGGACAAACTGGAAGGCAGATCTAAAAGATCCAGATACGTCGACCAATAAATCTCTCAACCCGTAAGTCAGCCAATGCTTTAAAAAATGCTGGACTCTGAAACAGAAGCTTAACACGAACTAGACATCAACAATAAAACAGATGAAAAGCAAAGCCAGACCAAAGGATCTGAGCAAATTCTTCCAGTGAGAGAAGATCCAATTCTGGTCCAAGAGAACCAACGAATGATAGAAAACCAAAACTAAGACCACTGTGGCACTGAAAACCACAGTGGCCACCCACTGGGTGATGGCTGCGACACACCGCACCCCGTTCTGCCACACACACACACATACACCCCTTGGTTAGATATTAGTAATAGCTAATTCTTACGTAGCGTTTAGCTTACTATGTGTTTAGCAGATTCTAAGTGTTTTATACGCATTCGCTTATCCAATCTTCACAATAACTCTATAAGGAAGATGTACTGTTATTATCCCCATTTTACAGATGAGGAAACTAAGGCCGAGGAGATTAAGTAAACTGTCCAAGGTAAGCTCTAAGCAGCAGCTGAATTCACACTGGGCAGTCTGTGCCATTCATCTCTCTGGTGTACTGCCCTCTGGAGTACAATGTCTCTGGGAGAACAGAGTGGAGACCTACCTGACATTTGTTCCTTCAATCTCTAGCACTAGGGACTGGATGTCGTTATCAGTGATTCTTTTGATGTGGCCATTCCGCACCTATATGGAAGAAAATTAAACTAGTTTCAAAGGAGTTAGCACTGAAATATTTGGCAACAACTTTGTTAAGATTGTGAAGGCTGAATGGGACCATTTAAAGAAAACCACGGTGGCCCAAGGCAATAACACTGCAGTTTGTGACATGTTATGTCGAAGCTTTTATGTAAGTAAACCATGCTGTTATCGCTTACAGGGTCCCATCCACCACCACAGGAATCGCAGGCAACCTGGCAATCTGTAAATCAGGATAAATTTCTTCCCAAAGAAATCAACCCAGTTCAGATTCAGCTAACATTCACTGAGTTCCTACTACGCTAGAACATTCACGTACGTTCTCTCACCGAATTCTATCGCTGCCACCAACAACAACTACGAGGCAGGTGGTACTGTTTCCACTTTACAGATGTGCACACTGAGACTCAGGGAGTGAAAGTGACAGCTCCCAAGTAAGAGAGGCAGGATTAACAACCAGGCTTTCCACTGCCCCGCACACTGCCTCATGTACGGCTTCAGCCAGAAGGACAAATACTAAGTGACGCTGAGGAGGCAACCAAAAACTAAAAGCATTGTTCCCCTAGGTTTACTCCTTCGTGCTTCCTCATCGTCTTTTCCATTTCTACTTTTTCAGGCGTGAACTCGTCCCATCTGTGCCACGCGCAGAAGCCTTTTTTAGCATGTTCAGCCCACATCAACCTCCCTTCTCTCCAATTTGTTTTTCTGGTTCATGTGGCCCAGATGACATAATTCTGCACTTCAACCAACATTGTTTTGTACTGTTTCCTGCATATGTAAGAGGTACACAGTGAGAAGGAATCAATATTTGATGCAGCTTCCTCCTCTCAAAATATTAGGAAGAACTATCTTCAAACAATAAACTCTTAAGCACCTAACATGGACAGGGCATGTGCAAAGATGCTTCTGAGACAGGGCTGGACTGTTAGGGCTCAATGTATTAACACAAGGAAAAGATCAACCAGGTTGAGAACAGGATTCGTCAAAAACAAATATGGTCTTTTTCTAGGCATAGTGAAAATAGCTGTGTTGGGCTGTCATAATCAATTAATCATTTGGCTTTTTCTTAAATTTGCATAGGGTGAGAACAGTGTTGAGTCTGTCTAATGGTTGTATTTTTCAACACAGATTATTAATAATATGTCATTCTGTCTTAGATATCAGTCTCTGAGCTGTTACTGTCAATCTGATCCACTCGTGGTATGCCTGGTGCTCCTCAGGTGACATCTGATATCACTGCCCATCTTTTTCTACAAAATGCAACTGTCTTGTCTTCTCAGAAAAGTATATGCTCAAGGGTAGGGGTCAAGTATTAAGCATTGTTTGTATCTTCTATAATGCTTAGTACCATGCTAGGCCTAAAGTAGGCATTCAAATATTTGCTGACTTCTGGAATTTGTCACCCGAAGAGTTGGCACATATGAATAGTTTCAAGGAAGATTTTTAAAAAACTCCTGCATAAAATATCCACCCTGGACTATTAGAGGAAGCCAGAGGTCCTGGGGTGTATCACAAAGCCCATGAGGCTGCCGGCAGGAAGACTGATGTGCCGCAAGTCATCCTGTGGTGCCCACTGCCAGGGGCAGAATGCTGGGTGAACGGGCCCCAGAGTGCTGCCGATATAGCATTTCTTGGGTTCTCAAGACACAAATGTCACATTGAAGTGCTTCTCAAACAAAGCCAGCGACATCCGATGCCTCCCTTCTTTGGATTCTAGGCCTCTTTCCAAGGGAGATTAAGAGCTCGAAGGCTCAGGGTCTGGGTAACTAACACACGCCGACACTGCCCACCTTACCCCCAGCCGAAGTGGTGAAGGAGGAATGAATCAAGAAGTTATCCCCAAATAATGCGACGTAGTCACATCGATAAGAGCAAACACAAATTTTATAACATTCCACTAATTATTCTCTGTAATATAACTTCATTTTTTTCTTAAAAAGGTACATAGTACTCAAACAGATGGTTAAATTGAAAGGATGAAATAATTAGTGCCCAAAGGTTACTCCTGCTAAAAGGCAACACGTTGCAATTTATCCAACATTGTTTGAAAGTATCGCCTCAAATCTTACATCCCCAAGGTCTCTCAGCCAGAGTCAGCAAGAAGCGCCCTCAGCTCCAGAAAGCCTAGCCAGATCTCAAAGGGAGTGAATGTTAGGAAACTCGCCTTCTGCCCGTCTCAAAGTTTATAGCAGATGACTTCATTCTAGCAAATCTGACTATTCAGGTCTTTCCAGAAGAAAACAATGCCTTATCCTGCGTGTGGACGCCAACAGACCGGAAGCCAAGATGGACTGAGTGCCTGATACTTCTGATTCAGAGACGAGCTTTTAGTTGGACTTTCAATAACTTCCTGAAGAGAAATGTCTTTCGACCACATCTCAACAACCATACTCACAAACTTAATTCTTACAAAATTAATTAATGTAGCCCCAAAACAAGAGAACTCAGAGGAAACAAGGCAGTTTTTTCAAAGGAATTCTCATCACTCCCTCTAAAGTTTTAACCTGGCTGGTGGCGAGACAAGCGAAGGACAGCTTTGCCCAAGGAGAACGTTCAGTCCTCAAAGAAGAAAAACACGAGTATTTTCCTATTACAAGCTGCCTGAGCTTTGAAATCAAATTAAGTTGATTTGTTGGTGAATTATGATTTTTCTCCTTTATACAGTTCAAAGGGCTGCAAATACAAACTCACTGGAAGACAAGAGTGAGGTGGGGTTGGGGGGCTGCAATTAATCAGAGATATGAGCACTTAAAGAGTGGAAAACTTCCCAAAACCCGTTCTCTAGGCTCTAAAGCTAGGATGCAAGGGGAAACGAGGATGGACGATTTGAGGCAAGTCTTCCTAACTAACCCGGCAACATAATATGGCGATCATTGCTTTAAACTGTAAAGGTCTTCCAGCAAGCAACCCCCTCCTCAGTCCAGCTTCTGCCAAACACATATAACAAGATATACGGCCTCAGAAAGCATCAACTTCCTTTCCTCGGCTCCTTCCAGTTCAGAGGGCACTAAACAGGCCTGGCTTTGAAATGAAGATAAAATGAACTGGTCAGCATTTATTGCTCAGGATGGACGCAGCTTTAATTTTACTTCCCTCTCTAAATTAGAAAGTTGTTTTTGACTTATTCTTTTATTTGTATTTCGTGACACAGTCCAACTACCAAAGTGTGGCCTGCAAGCGTTTTATTCCTCCAAAACTAAATAAATAAAGCCAATCTCACATTTTAAACATTTCATGAACTCCCCCTCCCCTGCCACACCAAGGCATGAGCTGGGGGTACTTTAGAAGCTTCAGAACCCAGGCTACTGACAATTACAAATCAGAATGGTTCTCAGGCTCAGCAGCCACTGAGAAGGGAACCATCGAGCCCTCTTGCAACCACTCTCCCAGGCTTTCCAAGGTTGCTGGGGCAACTAATAAAGAACACTGATTTTCTTTTTTTCAATGTAAGCCCCAGGGAGGAGGGTCAAGCTGAGGGGAAAAAAAATACTACTGGGATAGGAAGGAAGCTGGCCAATGCTCTATATTTCTACAAGTGTTTTAAAAATAACACATGAGTTGTATTCATTCCCTACCCCCCACCTTTCATTTTTTTCTGGCTCCACCCACTTATCCTGGCAGACAGCTGAACCCTCAGCCATCTGGCATCCTAGTCTTAATGACACATGTTCCAATTTACATTAAGCCATTAGAGCTGTCCATTTCATCAGGAACATTTCTGCTCTGAAGTAGGGGCTGGGCTGTAAGTCAGAAAACAGGCAGAGGGAGACCTCTGTGGGGAGAACTGGGCATAGCTCTGACTCAAGGCCTTGGCCTTGCTGGCTCCAATAGGTCAAAGGCTTTTTATCCTTTGCTGCACTTAACAGAAACTATCCAGACAGCAGACAGGCAGCTCTGGGCATATCCACCCTTAGTTAAAGTAAGGGCAATTATGTGCATTGGTAACCAGTCTCTTCCTAACAGTGCCTTGAAAGGGAAAGTATAAGTAAAACCCAGGCCTTGACCCAATTATAGTGAAAGCTGTTACTCAGAATAATGAGGAACATTGTCAGACGGACCCAGGGAGAGTCTGAAAAAAGTTTACTACCTTCATATCCAAATGCTCCCACTGCTACTGGAAATTACATCAGTTTAACATGGACCAACCAAGTTTCCTAATTAGAAGCTAGGGCGTGGGAACTTTTTTCGAGAGACTTTGTTCGTTTTTTTAAATTAGGAACAGGGAATGGGAATCTAATACTATGCAGCAACAACCACAAAGATTCTATTATTTAGTTTGGGAACAGGGGATCAGGAGCAGCTAAGAGAAAGACGAGGCGAGAGGAAAGAAAGACAGAAGCATGAATGAATTAACATGCTTAGCTATAGCCTTTTAGGTTGTTACCAGTAAAGACTGAAAATGTTTGACACAGGCTTAAGTAGGAATAGAACCTACTGGTATCTTCTTTTCAAACCAGAAATAATGTTTACGTTACATATGAGTCTTGTAATAAATGTAATACTTGCTGGGCCCAGAAGTTAAGGAAACATTAAGAAACCCCTAAGTTCTCCTGAGCTCTTGGTTTGAAAAATTACAAGATCTCTATTGGGAAGCTTACAGTCTAGCCAGGAATACACATCTTAAGAAGCTAATTTCAAGAGTGATGAGTATGATAAATAGCAGAGGTTCTATAAGTGGATATAAATTAACCTGAGGAAGTGCCTTTAGCTGTGACCTAGAGACTGATGAAGAGGAGGAGTGAACCCCGCAGAGGGACCAGCAAGTACAAAAGCCTGAAGGTGAGAGAGAACAGGAAGTCTCTCAGGTCAGCAGGAGGTCACTGCTAAGCCAGGCACCTGGCGGGGGTGAGCCTGGGAAACTAATTAAGTAGGCACAGACCATGTTAAGGATTTTGGACTAGGAAAGCCATGGTATAACGACGAAATGATTCTAATTTCAGAATTCCGGTTTCACTGTACTTCTTATTCCTAGGCATCTGAATACTGGGCTCAATTATAAACTATTTTACTCTTGGGCAAATTCCTCAGTTCCCCGCCTGATTTAATACTATGTGCTAAAACTCTATTGCGAAGCATCTTATATACATCTTCATTTCATCTCCATAACCATGAGAAGGAGGTGGCATTACTACAAGAGGAGAAAACTGAGTAGTTAAGTACTTGCTCAAGGTTACACAGCAGAGGACATAGGACAGAGCCAGGACACAAAGCCGATCATGCTCCAGCACTGGGGTTTCGAGGAAAGATACTATTCTTCCTCTTAAGGAACCTGTAGTCTAGTGGGAGATAGTTCACTTAAGCTCCCAGTGAAATAAGGTTTAAGGTGAGATTTGAAGCATGAGACAGGGAGAGGGGCTGTGACCTCAGAGTGTCTGATAAACACAGGTGTTACAAATGTAACTACACTCACAAATATGGAGTTTGCAAATTCACTGGTATGACATCCACTCCTCGTATCCATAAGGAGACACAGAGCCTAAAGAGAAACCAAACCTAATTTTTCCAAGATTATTTTCACAGAAAACAAAGTACAGAAATTCTCTCTCCATAAACTCAGGAAGGAGAATAATAACGTTTTGTGAAATCAAAATAATAACTAAAAACAGGCACTATAGCCAATATGTACCTACTGACTGTGTCATTTCTAGATAAACGTGGACAGTCCTTCCCTCTGTCCATCAAGCTCTTCCCTTATGACAATTTTGCCTTATTCTCAGGAGCAGAGAAAATATCTTCTTTAACTTGGTATCTCCCCAAATCTACACAGCGCTTGTCACCTAGCTGTTGCTCAATAAATCTTTGATAAGTATATCAATTCCTAGTGTTTCCCCGACCGGAATGAATTCCCGACACTTTCTGAGGACTTCATAAGGTAGCTGAGAAAAGGGACACATACATCGAAGCCTATGCATCTGGCCCCAAACTTTCCCTTTTCCTCTCTTTCCTGCCCTTGCTCCAGGGGAAAAATCCACAGCTAAACCTTTTTCAATTTAGTTTAAATAAAAAGAGAGGAAACGTATAATTAACTTTTACTATTATAAGAATTTTGCTTAAAATGAGTGTTCTTCTAAAGGTTTTCTTTGCCGAAACGTCTGTTTAATTTACTTCATGTAACCCTGACAGTCAATCGAACAATGTTTTCACACCTGTTTATGTCATTAGGGTACCATCCGACCTCTAGTGGCGTTGCTAAGGGACACGGTGCACCATGGTTACTTTGCTTTTATATTCTGTGTGTAAACATGCTGACTAGTCAAAAAACTGCATTTGAAAAATAAAAACACTACAGAAGATCAAGCCCAGAAGGGCTAAAATGGGCAACTCTTATCATCAAAGTTCCACCTAATAGAAATGCTGAGGCCTCCCCTAGCACTGAACTCTGTGTTAGTAAATTCCCTGACTTGCTCTGAAAGCCTCTCCCTAGATCAAGTCCCATTCTCGATTTCAGTTGCCTTATACTGACACTGTTATAATTCCAGGTTCAACTGGCAAGCAAGGCCACTTTTTCCATGACTTCTGACAGCCCATAACTAAGCTATAGCTGGGAAGACTTACAAAGTTCTCACCGAGTTTCCTGATACACTCACTCGAGGTTCTCTTTGTAGAGGTGCAGTTTCAGAGCTTAGAATGTTTTATTTCAATGTGAATAAAACTGAAAACCTCAGTGATATAGGGGAAAAGTTAAGGGAACTGCTTTCCTATGTAAGACTTGGCATCAGCTTGTGGATAGAATCATTGTGAAAGAGAGTTCGTCAGATTTTTCATATATGCGTAAGGCCCAAACTCATTGTACTCGGATCTTTCAACTCTTTTATAAAAATAACATTATGAATATATCACCCTCAAAGCTGCTTTCAGAATGCAGAACTCCCTAGTGGTGACAGACAGCAGGCTGCCATGTTCTTTTCCAATCTCTATAAGGCCTCAAACTCTCATCTGTGGATAAGGGAAGACAGAAAGTTGTTCTGAGAAGCAATCCAAAATTCTTGGCTTCATTACTAATAAAATGCCCATTTAGATTATTCCACATTCATCTCTATAAAAACATCATTCAACATACAGTCCCTCTTCATTCTCCTCCAGGAGAGCAGTACCATTATACCCTAGATTACTAGTCTTCCACAGCAGAGTGCCTACTCTAATTTATAATCAAAAAAGGGTACAGTTGACTGGGAATTTGCATAAGAAATATCGACAGGGTAAATGGGGTCAAATATGTGGTGACAGAAAGAAATCTAACTATGGGAGGGGAACACACACAGTGTAAATATGTATATGCTTTATTGTTAAAGTGTACAGCTGAAACTTACAAGATTTCACTAACCAATGTCACCATAAAAATAAATAAACAAACAAACGAATTGAAAGGAAATAAAATGAAATATCAATGTAATAAAGTGCAGATCAACTCATAGAGTGCTAGACACACATGTCCTGTACTCAACATCTCTCAAAAGTGGACAAGGTCAATCTCCTGGGGTCAGTGAAAGTATCATCCTGTGGATGCCTGAAGAAAGATAATGAGGCCTGTACTCCGCTGTGAGCTCATTAATCCAGTCAAGACTTTTATCACCATTTGGCAATTTCCCTGATGGAGAAATCATACACTGAAGGCATAGGACAGACCCCAAGTCACAGGGTGTGTGGAGCAGGTGCCAAAGGCCACCAAATTTTGACTCGTTCAGAAATAATAAAAGGAAGGAGGCAAACAAATGAAACCCAAACATAACTGGTTCTGGCTGGTTAAGGATGCTTGGAACAAAAGCTCTGTGTCTAGTGCCCACTACAGTGCCTGGCACAAAATAGGACATCAGTAAATATTTGTGGAATCAATGAACAGCAGTTCCTTTCATCTATACATTCCCAAAACAATCTCAAGTAAGTTTCATGCTATGAGAATTTCATGCTATGAG
The DNA here is from genome assembly GCF_000325575.1 of Pteropus alecto. NCBI lineage: Eukaryota > Metazoa > Chordata > Mammalia > Chiroptera > Pteropodidae > Pteropus > Pteropus alecto. Next base: position 8,025,121 of record NW_006433950.1, read on the forward strand.
ACAGGCACTATCAATCCCATTATATAAATGGGGAAACCAAGCTCTGAGGAATTGACTGCGGCGACGGACCACACTGATCTAACCGCACCACGGCCCCTGGACACTTAAACCCCAGCCACGCCCACCCACATGTACCCCTCGCAGCGGTGCTTACACGAAAATCAGTCACACCAGGCAGGGGACGGGGCACGGCAACAACTGCCTGGCCCCAACTCGACACAATTACCGGTCCCCAGACCCCGAGCAAAGACGGGGCGCGGCCCCTGCACCCCGCTCCACCGCCGGCCCCAGCCCCTTACCTTTTTGTCCCAGATCTGCAGGGGCTTGCTGCCGATGCTATAGAGGATGGAGAGGAAGCCGCTTTGGAAGGTGTTTTTGAACATCTCGCAGGCGGCCTTACCCTTGGCCGCGCGGGAGCAACCGAGATACGGGCACCTAGTGGCGAAGGTAGAACAAGGGGCCGGCCTTGGATCAAACAAGGGATGCTGCGCTGCTGACTTCCGGATTTGGACGCGGGACACTGCGTCCGCGAGTTTCAGTTTGCAGAAGACCTAAGCAACCCAGGACAGAAACCACAGCAACTGCCACCCAGGCCACTCTCCTCGTCTTAAATGGAGGCAGCGGGCCGCCCGGCGCTTAAAATGGATCCCTCCGCCCACTCGAGCCCGCCCCCTGACACGGTGGGGCCCAATCCCGCCACAGAGCTCACGAACTTCCTGTTCCTTCCGCCTTTAAGCTCCGCCCTAATTCCGCCTTCTAGTGAGAAGAACTCCGTTGCCAAGGGACTATTTTTCCCATCGTAGTCTCAGGCGGAAGGAGACAGGATTACAGAATGTGTTGTTGAAACTTCGTGCTGTCATGGAAACCTGGAGGGGGTGGGGTCGGGGGGCGAGACGATCAGGCCCCGCCCCCTAGAGGGCAAGAAGGAGTTAGAAGCACAAAATACAAGTGGAGAAAAGCGCGGTGAAGTGGCGTGGCTAAGCAAGGGCTTACCTGGAGTCTCGCGAGTGCTTATACAAGATAAGGGTAAAGCAGCTAACCAATATCGATCAATAACTGTGCTAAGCGCCTTGTAAGCATCATTGCTTTAATTTTTGTTAGGGTCACTATGAAGACACCACATAGGGACCTGCAACAACTATCATTGTCCCATTGACGATGGTTAGGGAAGCAAGTGTCCTTTTTCTTTTGGAGCTAAAAGAGTTCAGCTTCTCATTTAACCAGCAAAGACTTTCTTCAGACCCTCAGTAAGCAATTCAACTAAAAAGCTGAAGTTAGTTTACAGCTATGCCACCCTGAACAAGACTGATTCTGTCTGATCTCGGAAGCTAAGCAGGGTGGGGCCTGGTTAGTACTGGGATGGAAGACCACCAGGAAGACCAGGTGCTGTAGGCATTTAAAAACAAAAAGGGATTGTAAGCTGACAAGGTCCTTGCAATCTGTGAGGTCAACCAAGGGTTGCCTCACCTAAAAAAAATAATTAAAAAAAATAGCCGAAATTAAAAAGCAAAAAAATAAAAAAGAAAGCATATACCACATATCTTAACTTGTGGGGTACAGTCAAATCAATACTCTCAAGACAATATATCTCCTTAAATGCATTATTGGAAAACAAGAAAGCTGGAAAATTAAGAGAAAAAGCAGAAATTAAGAAAATTAAACAAAATTAAGTCAAGTTGGTTGAGCTGATTCAACAACAGCCGGGGTTCTTTTAAAAAATTAATACTCAGATCATTCTTTTTAAAGACATAAAATAAGCTGTGTGGAAGAAATCCAAAATGTTGGAGACCAGTCACTCACTGATTATCTACATAAATACTATACTCCATGCTCAGTCCTGTGATGGGTATTGTGGCTGACAAAAAGAAGTTTGCAGCTATCTCCATCATCATAAGAGCTAATAATAGTTAACATCAATTGAGCATGTATTATGTGTCAGGCACTATACTAAGCGCCTTAGCCTTTATTAAATCATTTAATCCTTACAGCAACCCCATGAACAACTGAGCCAGAATTTCCAGACATGGGAGGAAAATACATGAATTGTACGACAGTAGAAAGTCAGAACTTTTTATATGAAACTGTTATTTTTTAATGATTTAGGGGGACTCTATATACTAAGGCCAGTGAATAATTTATTGCTTATTATTAAATTTTTCAAAATATCCTGGGGGAAACACAATTATCATACATTAGATTTTCATGTGCACTTGAGTCTATAGCGGGATTTTTTATTCTGTTCCACTGAACACTGACAACACCAAATGCTAGTAGGGGTGTGGAGCAATAGGAACTTTCATTAATTGCTAGTGGGAATGCAAAATAGTACAGCCACTTTGAAAGACAGTTTGGAGATTTCTTGCAAAGCTAAATATACTCTTAACAGAGGATCCAGCAATCTCACTCCTTGGTAATTACACAAAGGAGTTGAAAACTTATGTCCACACCAAAACCTGTACATGGACGTTTATAGCAGCTTTAATTGCGAAAACCTGGCAGCAATCAAGAAGTCCTTCAGTAGGTGAGTAGATAAACTGGTACATCCAGACAATGGAATAGTATTTAATGTTAGAAAGAAATGAGCTATGAAGCCATGGAAAGACATGGAGGAAACTTAAAAGCATATTGAGAGGCTAGTCTGAAAAGGCTGTCTGAGTCCAATTATTGACATCTTGGAAAAGACAAAACTATGGACATAATAAAAAGATCAGTGTTTGCCAGGGTTGTGGGGGGGTGGGAAGAGATGAAGAGCAGAGCACAGAGGACTTGGGGGGCAGTGAAAATAATTTTGTAGCACCCTAAAACCCCAACTACTCATCCCCCATACATTGCTTCATTCTTTTTCCATAACACTATAGCCACTTGATAGTCTATACAGTTATTTATCTATCTCCCTGCACTTGATTTTGAGCTTCTGAGAGAATTTGATCTGTCCTGCTTATAGGTATATTTCCAGTATCTAAACCAAATGCCCACCAAAAAGGGGTATGTGGTAATTATGTGTTGAATCTGTGAATTAGAGTCACAGACTTGGGATTTCTGGTCATTGCAGGCCCAGCCCAGGCTCTGTCTCTCCTGGCCTCAGCAGTAACAGACCCTTCTAGACAACAGAGATCTGCTCAGAATTAGGACCACCCATCTCATTTGCCTTCTCACATTTCTTTTATTGACCATGCAATCTCCCTAATTAAAGTGGAAACACCTTGAGCATATATGGGCTTAAGTGCCTTGAATAGACAGCCCTCCAATGAGCAAGCCGATGGAGAAATAGAAGTGCTTACTTCTAACTACTCATTTTCAGTGAATGTCCACGGGAACCATATTCAGTTCTTCCTGATACTGAGGTTCAAAATGTATTGTGATCATGGCCTTGGCTACAGTAAAGATTAATCAAAGGTGTGGAGACAATAAATTAGTGTCTGGCAAACATGACTTTGCTCCTATTGTAGACTTGATTTTGGCATGCTTCTTCCAGGTGCAGACTGTCTTGTGCATGTGTCACAGCACCCAGCACAATACCACCACCATAACAGGCACAAAATGAATGAATGAATGAATGAATGAATGAACAAACGAATGAACGAATGAACTAGAGCCAAATGGTAACTTCTGACATTTACCTTTATTTCAAAGGTAATGTAGACCAAATTAACCTAAAACTACAGATGTCTCTCACAGAACACATTAAACACATTTCTTCAAGACTGTTTTCTTTTCATCAACAGGAAGGTATGTAAGGACAATACACAAGAAAAATCTTGCTAGTAAGTTGCTTCCTTCAATGATTATACAATTAGAATGGGGTAGATGAGTCAGTTTTAAAAAGTAATAAATGAAAAGAGCAGAATCTAACGAGCAGAATCTAACGAAGCAGTCTGGGCAGTGGGTACAGAAACTCAACTGACCTGAATCAGGTCATTAAAAGTTGCAGAAGAGGTAAAATAATTGGATGAGGTGCAAGACACGGAGTGGCCTGCTCTGCTAGCCTGCAGTGCAGATAGAATCATCACAGAAGTAGCAACTTGTCCTGTGTCCAGACCAGAATCTCTGACCATGAACAAATCACAGTCCTGCATTTAGATTGAATATGTCACCTTAATGAGGTGTCAAAACACGCACAGAGATTATGGCAAGTAAATCAAACCCATGTTATCAGCAATCCATGTCAAAATAAGGAAAAAATTTCTGATTATTGTGACATTAGCTTGTTATTTAAGATATTTGAAGGAACTAAGATAACTCAATGTGTTAGAGGATCCAATACTTTGAGTTTGAAATGCTTAAAGGAATTTCAAATTAGGTTTGTGATATTTTAATTTAAAAATATCTAAAAATTTAAGTTTATAAACAATGAATATTTAAAAGATTTTGATTTATTGAATCTGTAAGTTTAGGCTTAGATATTTAGTATTTGGGTTCTTATAGAGATTTAATCAGATTTTAGGTCTTTCAAATTAGCTATTGAAAGTGTAAAAATCAAACACATTAAATATGTTGGTGACTTTGAAATGTCTAAGAAAATCAGATTATGTGAATGAGCAATGTTTATGGCTTAACCCATTAAGTTTTGAATTAATTGAGCATTGCTCAAAAATTAAGCAAAAGCGTTCGTATTTATATACAAAACCAACTAGTTTGTAGTTTTAACAAGATTTGTAAGTTGATTTTAGACATAAGACAAATTGGATTTTTAAATGTACAGCTTTAATAACTATGATATTATTTAAAACATGAGGAGCTATAAGAATCCAAATACACAAAAGCACTGATCAGATGCTAAAATCCCAGTGGACAGCATCCATTCGTTTCGATCCAAGTCCAGAAACTCAGAGCACCTGGCCTCCAAGAGGCATGAGGGACTTAACACACACTGTAAGGCAGAGTTTATTCTTCACCCCTCCTTGCTGATGGGGATGGGGAGGAATAGCAATGAGGTGTGGAGCTTTGCCTTAGCTGGCAGCAAAGACCTAAGAGTGTCTGAATGACTGGTGTGTTTGGCTGGCAGAGGGAGGACCACTGAACCCCAGCTCCAGTGGTTACAGCTCCAGCAGCCCTGATGACATTAGTAAAAGAGCCAGTGGTGGGCTTATGAGGCTCCCACTAATCTGACAGTGAAGTTCAAATGGGACTCTGTTGGGCCTCTGTACATTGTTATCTTTAAATTTTTATTTTTAAACTTGCATACAGTAAAATATACTTTTTAGTGTAGTTTTGACAAAGGCACGAAGTCATATAACCATCGCCACACTTAAAACAGTTCCATCATCCCCCAATTTCCTTCATATGCTACCCCTAGTCAAAACCTCTCCCCCTCAAAACTCCCTTAAACCCTGATAACCGTAGATCATCCCTACAGTTTTGCCTTTTCCAGAATATCATATAAATGGCGTCATTCAGTAGGTAGCGTTTTGCGTCCAGCTTCTTCACTTAGCACAGTGTTTTTGAGATGGATGTTATTCTAATAGTTTGTGGAATATTCTGCAAGCGTTGCTCATCCATTCCGCCACCCACTCCTCTGGCCAGAGATATTTTAAAACGTTTGCAAACCCTCTGCATGCTTACTTTTGAAGGCTTCTCCATAGCATTGCAAACATACTAAAAGGCAGCCATTCTTCATATTCGATAACTTTTTTCCTATAACTTTTGGAAAGATCTTAGAACTTGCTTTTGAAATTATTTGAATTGGTGATTGTGACTCTTCACTAATTAAGAGAAAAATGTTTTTAAAAGCAAATAGTGAATTTAACCATTAATGAAGTTCACAGGAATAGAAAGACATTTAATCACATTTATATTTCTTTTACAACTTCCTTATGTTAGAGCTAATGCCTTTTTTTTCCAGGTCTCAAACATTTCTGCAGGCCCCTAGAGAGGCACAGAGCTTGGGCACCAGGCCCCAAACGCTTGACAGAGCCCTACAACAATCCTGACTGAAGGCATCACAGTTCCAACCTATACCAGTGAGAGAAGAGACTGGAAGACTGCTTGCTCTGAATCATAACTGTCCTTTGTAAAAAAAAAAAAAAAAAAATCATACGGCAGTTCTCTTATCTCACAAACATACATACCGTGTAAAAATGTATGTGTAAATTGTTCAACACAGACATACTGATAAGAGTCTATTAGTAAGGCATCGCTTCCACTGTGACACATCACGTAACGGAATACTATGCAGCTATGAAAAGGGGTGAGGTAGATATGTAGAGATTTTCAAAACTAAGTGAAAACAAGTTAGAGAAAAAAGAATGTTGAGTCTGGTTACATTTCTGTAAAAATAAATATCATTATAGTTTAAAATGTTAGTAAATCCATAGGAAAAGAATTGGAAGGTATACAACCAATTTAACCATGGTTACCTCCAAGGGAGGAGTTTCTGCACGTGTTGTGTGTATGTGGTTTGGGGTTGGGGAAGCTTTCATCATTTACTCTGATGTAACCTGTGAGTACTTCGCAGTGAGCGTACATTACTTTGGTAATCGGGAAAACTTGTTAAGTATTACTTTAAATAACCCAAACACCAGCGGGACTATTAAAAGATGTGAAGATCCGAATTTCCGAGCACGTTGTGGATGAGCACTTGACTGGTCTTAGGGTAACAGGGTCCTTGTCCCCTTGTCTCAAGGCCCAAACCGCCTAAGCCCAAACTCCTCCTTCCTCTTCTTTCTACAACCAGACACTCTCCCACCGAACAATCATCACCCACAAAGACCTAGATTATCTTGGTTGAGAGGTTTCTGGAAAATAAAACTTTCACACAGGGAAGTTACAGGGCGCTTTGGTTGAGAACGGGAATTGGAGGACGAAGCTGGCGCTCAAATCCTTCACGGCATCTAGAGAAATCCCAGACTGGCTACTGTGCACCTGCTCCAGAGAGGCCGCTTCCGTCTAGGAAGACCCTGGGACACTGGTGTGTCAGCACTAGGATGACAGGTGACGGAGATAAGCACGCACGCACGCACGCACGCAGAGTGCCACGTCCACAGGAGCTTCAGGAAGACGCTCATAGCGAGGTGTCGAGATGCTGCCCCAGAGGTCTGGGAGACCAAGGGGAATCTGCAGAACATTAAAAGTCGAAAAAGGGCCTTAGGAAACCGCTTGAGAACAGCAGGCCGGTGACAGAGCTGGAAAGCAGCAAGTCCATCCATTCGGTGTCCCGTTGGCCTCACAGTCTGCTGGCGGTGGGCCTGCGGGCACTCACTCGCTCAAGACATGCAATCTTGAGCTCCCATACCTGAGGAGCTGCTGGGACATGTCAGAAGTTTGTCCAAGAGACACTGTGATGCTGTGGTGGCCCTAAGGGGCCTCTTTGCTTCCCCCCATAGTTGCTTCAAACACTGAGCATCCATACTTGGGTTCCCATAGTCACCTGTTCGGGACAAGCAGCAGAGAAGACAGGAGAATGTTGTGTGGACCAAGTGGCTTTTGTGGAGAATAAGCGGGCGCCCCACCCCAGCCGCCCGGGTGTTGGGGACTGCCTGTCGCTTTTGCCGTCTACAGGCAGTGGGAGGACGTGGGCCACGGCCAGAGACGAGGCTGGGCAGCCACCAGGTTGTTGCTTTTCCTTCCCTGTGGTGGCACAGCTGTCCCAGGAGGGGAGGACAGAGGGAGCGACGGAAGTCTCATTTGTAAAATAGGTTTTGTTCACTTAACACATCTGGTGCTTCCATTCCGTCCTTGCTTACACTGAGTTCACCGGAGCTTCAGAAGCGGCCCTCGGATCTGGATCTGGACCCAGAACCCCGGACCCCTCCCCTGCCTCAAGACAGCAGACTCAACCATCCTCCGAGGTAAGATGCTTCTTCAGAAGGGAGCATAGGGAGAGGGGACAGGATCGGCAAGTGGAATAAATACAGAGACAGAGCAAAGGCAAAGAAAAGGGGACAAGGTAACACTTACCTACCACCTACATTGCCGAGTGACTCACCTGCTCTGGAGGGAGGGGTCAAGGGACAATGAATGTGTTCAAGGCAAAGCGGGGCTTTGCTGGCAACCGAGACTCCTTGAATCACCAGGACTAGCTCACCATCCCTCAACTTCTGTGAACGGCGTCCTTAAATCGGCCCTACTCACCTCGGGGATGTCCCCTGTCCTCGGGCTAGAACCTAGCACAAATGCTCTTCAATTTCCTCTCAGTCCTCTGTGACCACGGGTCTCGGTTAACAGCCCCTTCCATACTGAAAACTCTCCATACATTTCTTTTAAAACCTTTTATTCAATAATATATACTTTTAAAATTATAATATGTAACTGCCCATCATGCCACATATGTCCCCGTTCTCCCGCTGTGGAGCCTGTGGTCTGCTGGGAAAACAGGCGGCCACTGGACGGGTCAAGGGGCGCCGGGGAGCAACAGTAACCAACAACCATTCTGCATACCCTTCACGTTTCCCATGCTTTCTGGGTCAGGAGGAAGTCAACAGGAAGCCAAAGGCGTGTGAACCTTTTACATTCGGAAGTGAGGTTTGATATACGGTGGTGGGCTGCCCTTCGGTTGGTCTAGTTCATGCTTGCCAAACCCGCCACCGTTTTGTGTCTGCTCACGGAACGTGATCTCTCTACACACGTTAAGACGTTTGATTTGGTTCTCGTTCTGCTTATGGAAAAGTGGGAGGAACCGCAACAGACCTGGGGAAAGAGACGGGAGGAGGGGAAAGATGGCATTAATCAATCTGACCGGGAGTGAGGACAGGCCTCCACTTGCACATGGCTTCCTTCTTTTGAAGAAAGCTGGGAATAGTATGCAAGCTCGACTTGCCACTTTGTGCAAAACCTAGCAAGAACTATGATTTTGGGTTTCCAATAGTACCCTTTTGCTTCCTCTTCTGATCACTATTAAGAGACAGTCTTTGCACAGCCTTCTGCGAGAGCGAGGGGAAAGCTCTAGACACCACATGTGACCGAGTCTCTTCCCTTTCTCTTGGGTCCAGGATGCTGACCAGTCCATGCAAGCCAAGCCTCGAGGTTGGCAGTCCACCCCCTGATCCCCATCAGACCTGATCCACTTTACTGAGGACAGCCTGGGACTAAGGATTAGATGACTGTATTTACACAGGGAAAGGGCTGAGTCTACTCGAGAGAAAATGGAGCTCAAATGTTTTTAACTCTCCCTGCAGGTGGCTGTCTGGCATGGCCTGCACACTATTTCCCCGTCCAAGTCCAGCACAGTGCAGTGGGCGGTGAGATGCCAGCCACAGAATTCTAGCAGCATGTCTCAGAACAGTCCCACAGCACTGAGGCAAAGAACTATGCGCCTGGGAAGCTGTCACACAGAGACATCATTTCATGAAAACTTCCCTTGGGTAAAGGAAGGGTTCTACTGCTTAGTATTTGAGAAAGCCCACAGGGCACGTAAAGTTAAGGAAAAAAATGGCTCTCCTGTTTGCCCTTAAGCACTTCCAGCAACCGACTTCCAAGCGTCCAACTCCACAGAAGGATCAGGGAGAGGAAAACACACTAATTAAAGACACCGCCATCTGCCAGACACCAGCGTGTCTGCTAGTGATGCACAGAACGGGGTGGGGAGAGATTTTCACAAATGCAGAACACTCTGCCACAAAGGTTCCAGTCGTGCAATACAACAGGACAATCCCGAGAAGCAGGTGTCAAGAGGTGTGTGATTCAGAAGTGAGAACCAAGAAACCGAATAATCCCCTCCACGACACACCTGTCCCACCTCTCCTGCTAAAGGAGTCTTCACACCAAGGTGATTAACTAACTGCAACCACCATATGCACACCTTTGCAGTCCAAGGTTTACCCCTCCTCTCCCCCAAGAGACAGGAAACGCAAGCTTATGGTCCTCGGAGCAGTGGCTTGTCTCCCACTCGGGAAGGCTGGTGATGATCAACATTTTTATTTATGGAAAGAGGATTTAACATAGCATTTTCCTTTCCTCTAAGGGCAGCAGCACAGAAATCATACATCAGTCATCCAGGGATACAAATAGGTGGCCAACTGTGTCTGAAATAGTCATTTGTAAAGGGTCACCAACCAGGCAGCGTTGCTTTTCTGCAAACAGAAGTAAAGTCGGCTCCATGGTTCTTGAAGACTTATCCAAGCTTTCCACTGGGTGCCAAGATTTCTGTCCCAACCTCTTAGTCACCACATACAGCAAGAAAAGCCAGCAAGTGAAAAACTGTTAATTTATTGATTCAATGAAAGTTGTCTTTTTTGAAACAATCCTCAATACATGTAGTTCAGGATTAAGTATCACATTTGTAGCACATTGTTGAGTCTCAACACAAAAGTATGCACCACCTGTATAATCCCGCCTCATCGCTTTCCCCAGCCTCTCCAAAGCCTGCGTGGGGTCGTTTTCGTTAACACATCCATGTAGCTTAAAAAGCGTGTAATTACCGGTTTTCTTAGCTAGATGTTTCCCCACCACCCTCCCTCTCCCATTCCCACTCTGGGCTTAGTTTTTAAAGGCAGGACATTATTCAGTCTTACCGATCTATTAAGCTCACGGACAAACTTTGGCTTTGTGTGCTCATGTGGACCCCTTTGCTTTCAAAAGGGTTTCTATTTTAATGACCTTGACTCTGATAAGTTATTATCCACTCCTATTTATTTGCAGGAGGGAAGTTTGCTTTTTCCTGTGGGTGCTCATGCAGTAACACAGGTTTCTAAACAAATCATTTAATCTGAACCGGCATTAAACGTTTACGGGGCTTAGGTCCATTTCAATGCACATATAACAATTCTTCCAACTGTTAAGCTTGTATCTCAAAATAATTTTGCTTCCCTCCTCGGCAGTGCAGCACCTGGGAGAACCTAAGTCATTTCCCTGAGTAGGCACAGACTGAGACCCTCGGCCGCCAGCTCTCTGGGGCTCAGAGTCCGCCTCAAGAGCACCCCCTTTCAGTCCCACTGGAAGTGGCACATGGGCAGAGCCCATCGCAGGCCACGTTCCAGAACGTGAACTCCGTGGCCCCTAGTTCTCCCCGCTCAAGAAGTCATGCTCTCTCAAGCTCCACCTTTGACTGCTTTGCTTATTGGCTCCCTTTCTTCTTTGAACAGCCCCCTACCCCAGCCTCTCCCCCCGCCTCCGGCTTACAAGCTCTGCTGCCTCCTGATTGGTCAGCCTGAGAGTACCTTCCTTCTCTGCAAGGGAGTCCACTGCTTTGAGCCTTGTGGGTACCGACGTGCTAGACAACGTGTGTTCGGAGACCCAGCGGAGCGGCTGACGTTTAAGCGGCCCACAGAACTGGCCTCGGCACTCCTCTACTTGGTAAGGAGACCCGGAAATGCTTGGTCCGCTTATTCATTTGATGGCTTCTCCCACCCAGGCACCTACCACAGGGACCGGATAGGATGGGAGCAGACCAGCTGATATGATCCAGGGCAGAGTGAACTGCAAGCAAACCACAGATGAAAATATTAGCAGTTCTGCTCTCAGCGTAGGATTTCTCAGCTGAAGCAAAACCTTGTAGTTGTGCTCACTTGTGGTCAACGGACTATGTACCATCTGTATGTGGCACAGGAACCTTTTGTTCTCACACCAGGCCTGTGTTCTTGAACACAGGCAGTACCTGAGATGACAGTGTAACACTACCCTGCTCCCATTTTTTTTTTTTTGCTTTTCCTTAGGAAGTAGTTAAGTCCTATCATAGGCACTTTTAACCTGTTATAAGGTAATGAAGCAAACAAAATGTCTAATGAAAAGTACTGAGATGAATTTAAGAAATATGCTGAAAAGGACGTCGGGTGGGCAAACCTACCGTGGCTTACTCTAAACGCGACCAGACTCCCGCTCCTGCACACGCACGCGCGCGCGCTCACATCCCTCTTTTGGAGCTCTCCCAAGACCCCCTCCTGACCCAGGTAAATGCTCTCAAATCTCAGAGAAGCTAGGTCCATCTGGACACAAAATGATTTTGGAGACAGGTAAAGGAGAAAAGGTCTGGACTAGACTCACTTCAGTTTGGGAGAAAACCTGCAGTCACAACTGGCCAGCAAGCTGGGTGTCAAGACCAGACTCAGAAAGGAGTGAGCATTTTAAACTCGGTTCTGCTGTACGTCTAAGGCATGAAGAGAGGTAAAAGCACAGGTGGTAGAAAAGTAAACCGTATGCATAAAAAGGAAGGACTACTCCTGTGTCAAAGCCGCCGTTACGGAACGCAAGGACAGGCAGGCTGGCTGTTTGCACCTGCTAACTCGTAACCAAAGGGTGGAGAGGCACCAGTAAATCACCTGACTCTTTTCCAGGTGCTTGTATTGTCTCTGGGGACCCAAGGGAAAGAAACAGGGTTACAACTTCACCAAGACCCTCCAGTAGGCTCCGCCTGCCTGGTCCAGACAGGCAAATTTAAAAAAGGTGGGGAGGGGCATGGGAGACAAAGGAGGAAATGAGAAGTGGGGGGGCAGGAAACACACACAATGGCACATCTCCCTGATAATAGCCAACAATTCGGTGTTGCCTAAAAGGGGACATTAGAAGGCTTTTGATCATCTAAAACACTGAGTTTTACTGCCTGACATAGCAATATCGGTTCAGCCAAGAACTCATGTCTTGTCTTTAATTTTCAGGTAGAACGTATACATTAATATACAGAATGTGCAATGCAGGCAAGTAGTACTGGTATGAGGACTTTAACTGAATGCATTTTCTGGCTTTGGGATCTTATTTTTATTTTTTAATCTGTAAGCTCAACTCTGTAATAAGAGTTTTATTTATATTTTAAGTTCCCACCAACCAAACAACAAAAATAGAATCTACATTTAGAGATAGGACCTGCTACCAATACCAATATGATTTTATTGGAATATGGAATGTAAACAGATGCTTTCAAACAAACAATCTAACCTTATTAAAATGTATGGCATTATTAAATAGTTAATAAAGAAATCCTAAAGTGTGATGTGGTGGTAGACACCTCTAGCTCTAGCCTCGGTATGTGAAGTCCCCACAGCTGTGGCATGGCTCTGCAGCCGGGGTGAGGGGACTGCTTGCAAACCTTGTTGGTGACAAGTCTCCAAATGAAATCAGCCCTATTTTTTTTAAAACAAAATCTAGCTTCCTTTGCTAACGTGAAGGCTAGCACAATGGATCCCAAGCTTTGATACTTGCTCCGGGAGCTCTACTTCCTTCCCCAAGCTCCTCTGTCACCTGGGTCATGGGCTGGCCCTGCCCACACAACTCCAGTCCCTGAAAGCGAGACAGACTCATCTTTGCCATCACATTCATCTTTTACCTATCAGAGATTAACAACGCAGATTACCCTGATTACAGTGGAAAATTATTTCTCATGGGAATAGAAACGGGCAAAAAAGGGATGGGGAAGAACATTTTTTTCACCCAATAGGTCATTCCTGAATAAATTCTAATAGGACCTTTTTCTCCCTCCCCAACCTGCCTGAAGACTGACTTTTCCAGCTTTAGTTATGGCTGTGAACAAAAAAAGTCTTTGTTTCAGAGAGATGCATTAAAATAGTGCACATAGGGATGTGCTGGGAAATTGAGGTTTCCTCATGTTATAAGGCTGCCAAAAAAAAAAAAAAAAAAAGCTACACAAAAAAATACCAACAAGATTTTATGGTTAGGCAAATCAACAAAGGTTACAGTGAGCTCTAAGCGATGCACTTAGCATCTAAGTTTTGAGACAGGTGGACCTACGCACGGCATCATGAGGTCTATAGTGACATTTGCCGACATTAAAAGGGGACTCGTGAACGTGACTGCAGCTTTCTCCCAAATGAATACTTAGAAGGAAACTGCAGGGACGAGGTTCATTTCCTAGAGAGCTCATGTCATAAAAAAATACACAAAACATGAATTTGTAAAAGAGCTTTAAAAAAAAAAATACTGTCACTTTTGTATTATCTCCTTTTTGTAAATGAGGCTGGTGTGTCAGTACAGACTGCTGACGTGTTGCTAAAACTTGGGCCTGAATCTCACCCAAGGAAACCCAGACCACAGTGGAATAGATAGGAAGTCAGATATTCAGAGCTTGTTGACCGAACGGGTGAACTCAACAGTGGTCTCCTATTAAATAAAGGAAACTGTACAACAACTCCGAGTGTCTCATCTCCCATGCATTCCAAAGGGAGAGGCCCCTCAGATCCTGAACTATGTGCATCACCACGCTGCCAGGGCGGCAGCTCCCTGGAGACTAGTACTGGGGAGTTTTTCTTTCTTTTTGACAGACTTTTAGCTCTTTACTCTTCTTTGCATTTAGAAGGAATGACTAGAATTTCTTTTTTATCACACTGTAGTTTTCCTTCAAGATTTGTGTTTGGTTGGTTGGTTTTATTGGCAAGCATCGACGCCGCATTACCCGTCGCTTTCCAGTCTTCATCGGGCTGCTGTGAGACCACTGGAAAGTACAGCATTATCTGCACAGGGCTGGGACTGCTCCTTCACCACGGGGTCTGCAGGGAAACCGGATGGAAGTGAGCAGAATCAGGGTTGGTCCGTGTGGAAGAGAACATCATAGCAAATCCAACCCTCCCCAGGGAGACAGAGACACGCTGCTAGAGATCAGGATCAGGAGGGCAACAGAAATGACAGAATTAAGGTTGCAAAAAAAACCAGACACTGAAAAAACGATCAGGGGACTTGAGCTCACACCTCCTCAGAGCACAACTCCAACTACCAGACTCGTGGAAAAGAGCGGCACAGAAATACAAACTTCCCAATGCTCAAAATTTCTACTAATTTTCTTATGTTACTTTCCTCGGATACTAGCATCATACTCAACCCCTGATATCTTCAGAGCATGTGCAGTAATAAGCACTTCCGAGGGAAGGGTGACCAAAAAGAGCCATTAGAAGACCTATCAATTTTAAACAACAGTAGTTAAAAAATGTATTTTTTTGGTAGAAGTATGTGGTGTATTCAGAAAAGCAAACAGATGATGATTTACATATTGTAAACTGGTGTTAATTCAATCTAACTCAAAGGGTGAAAATAGCTTTCTGTGCCAGAAATTGGAATGAGGACATCCAAGTCGTACTTGACCTTTTAAAGTTGCTGTCTACTAATGTTTATGGGCCAGTGGGCTCAAGACCATATAGCAATTTATTTTTCAGGCAAGAGTTAGTTAAATCTCCAGAGGGGACAAAAGGAGAGGCAAAGATAGCATATTGGCTAAGCGACAGACAGGTTGCAAGTTTTCATCCCAACTGCAGATAGTGAATTGAGACGGGTCACTTCACTTCCCTTATTCTCAGTCTCCTCTGACCGAACTAAGTGATTTCACGTTGCTGATAGTTGAGAGGAGAGTGTGAGACGTGCCTTATCTATCAGTGGGGAGAAGCCACCACATTAGCTGACTATGGAGACAAACTCTGAAATGAGGCCTAAGAAAGTCAGTAATTCAGACAGGGTTTTAGTGAGGTCTTTTCGGACCTGTCCTCAAGTTCCTTCTATTTATTTAACTTAGCTCCTTCTCTAAAAATATACTATTCGTTACCTTATTATTTTCAACTAGTAACTTGTTTTGGGGTGGGAGATCTTTGATTAGGTTTCCACACAAATGTATACATTTAAAAACAAATTTTAGATACTTGTGATCTGTCAGCTCAGGGCCACCGGGCATGGTCAAACAGACCAGACTCAAGAAAGCGACAGCGGTGAACAGGCAAACATGCTGGGGGATCAAGAAACAGATCTGCCGAGTTGTCTCAATGGTCTAGCACTAATGAGACCAAATTCCAGAATTCAATCCAAATTAAATCCAAATACCTAGAATTCTCTTGACTGGCTTCAAACATAAAGGACAGAAGAATTTTTCCTTTAATAAACCGGACCCCTGGAGACTCACAGAAGTACGGGTGCTCCATGGCCTCTTTGGCAGTCAGTCTCTGTTGATGGTCGTATCGCAGAAGTTTGTCCAGAAGATCTAGGGCTTCGGGGCTGACGAGGTGTCTGTTCTCACTATGGATAAAGTTTTCCCAGCGTTTCCGTGAATGTCTGAGAAGGAAAGGGAAGCATTAGCATTCTGAGATGCAATTCAATAAGACTCCTTACACAGTAGGACTAAAACCAACAAAACCTTAAAATACTAATTACACTAATTACAAGCTGCTTAAATCTCCTTCTTACTGGTACTTGCCCCACCTCCAGTTACAATCACAGCATCTTTGAACAAGACAGTGCTCTGTGACTGATAAAGATAATTCATTAAAACTTCTACGTTTGATTTAGAATTTGCAGAACCTCTCTAAATTATTTTTTATGGCCCAGGTTTTTAGTCAAACATGGGTGAGGCACAGAGGTGACTGAATTTTAGTATTCGAGAGATATATTTAGAGAGCTAGCCTTGGAAATGTGGAGGTTCCATAACATACTATAAAATGCTGTTTGAAAACTGTCAATACATTTACTTTCAACACCATTGCACTGTAATTGACTATATGCTACCTTATAAAAAATCCATTACACAGAATAAGAAGAAATCATCTCTTATTCAAAGAAGAATCATGACTAAGATTTTCCCTTATAATATGAATGTGCTATACCAGAAAGCTTTTTTCCAAAGCTTATGACATTGATTTTGTCCTACATTCCCTATTGATAAACAAGCTATCCCTTAAACAAGTAAAGTGATTAGAAGACACATGTAAACAATGCCCAAATATCTCAGAATAAGTTAAAAAAATACACGGGGAAAAGGTTATCTCAATTTTGATATGATT
>NW_006433950.1:8041805-8061435 GCF_000325575.1 Pteropus alecto
GGAAAGAGTTAACGTGACTTTGGCTAACCTTTCCACTTCTGAAATGGCATAAGTTGAACCCTCTTTCTTTCCCTCTCTTACTTACTGTCCCAGGATATCGTTGAAGTGTGGATCTAGGTCTATGTGATACTTCTTCAGATACCCATACAGCTCATCTGTACCCAGAACCTTGGCAATGCGAACAAGCTGAAACACAAAACAAACTTGACCAAATCACTGAGCTCAGAACTCACTGCAAGCCAATGAGGATGCTGTACCAAGGAATTAGAGGACTTCACATCACTAAATCTCCAGGGACCAGATACAGAGCCGAGCCTGGAGCAGACAGGCAGCAGACCCAAACACACCAAGTTTAGACACATGCAGATTTCCAAACTGCCTTTAAAACAATAACACAACTTATGACAATAATCTTCTAGAAGCTGATGATTATGGGGGCATGACAATCTAATAGAGTCTAGTTTTATTAGACAAGGAGGTGCCTAACTTCATAGGCTCACTTTGGAAGTTGGGCATACGATAGCATTAAGAACCTGGTAACTGCAGACAAAATTTTGTGAAATTCTTTACCATGAAGAAAAGCTTATGTGAAGACGTTGAGTGATATTTAGTGGCTCGAGGACAGCACCCTATCAAGGGACACTCGCTATTTTCTTGGCATCTGCCCCCAAATGGCTATGAGCCAGAGGGTGTTTGCTCACCTGGTCGTAGTTGTCTTGTCCGTGGAAGAAGGGCTCCTTTCGAAAGATCATGCTCGCTAACATACAGCCCAAACTCCACATGTCCAAGCTATAGTCATACATCTGAGGAATGAAGGACAACCAGTCAGCCAAGGGTGTTACAAATGCATCTTTCTAATCTTTTAGATTAGAAAAAGAGAGCTAGCTGGGGAAAACCAGACATTGTCATTTAAAGCTGGGCTTTGAATTTATCTAAATAGACTAAACAAAAATCAGGAAAAAGGAAAACCCCTCAGGAATTATAAAAAGAGCCGAGAGGCGCTTGGCTAACAACTCTACCTGATAGTCCACGAGGAGCTCTGGTCCCTTGAAGTACCTGGAGGCTACGCGGACATTGTA
This sequence comes from Pteropus alecto, assembly GCF_000325575.1. Lineage (NCBI taxonomy): Eukaryota > Metazoa > Chordata > Mammalia > Chiroptera > Pteropodidae > Pteropus > Pteropus alecto. The sequence goes on from NW_006433950.1 coordinate 8,042,885, forward strand.
CTCCTGGGCAGGATGGTAGAACTCTGCCAGGCCCCAGTCTATCAGTCGCAGCTACAAATGTGACAGAAACAAAACATGTGAAAGGAGTGTTTCTAGATGCCTGTAACTTAGAGCAAGGCCATGTCACATTAGATAATTATCTGACCAAATAAAAAAATGTTAGCAAGTACACTGACTAAAACATCACAATTTCAGCAACTGCTGGAGAGGTCACCTCTAGAGCAGAGCACTCGGAATCTTATTTTCTGCTTCTTTTTTTAAAATTTAAACTATCTTGGCTTATCAGTCTCTCTAGATCAAGAGAACTAAGCTGTTAGCTTTCACTGTAAGCTCCAGGCATAACTGAAAAGGCTGGGAATACACGCCCCACTCCAGGACTGAAGCGCTGCTCTAGCTTTTCATTAACCTAACACTAGTTGATTCATTTACTCACCAATCAGGGACAACCATAATCGGATATTGAAAATAGGAGGGACCCAAGTACACTTTTAAGGCCAGGCAGACTGGTCTTAGGGGTCATCAAGCAGTAGAAACCATCGGCTGTAGTTTCTTTCTTGAGGCCCCCCAGAAAACCATGCCCGCAATAAACACCTGCTACATTCAGGGCAGCTGTCTACTTTCCTTGTATATTATGCTTATGCAAAGTAGAAACCAACACTGGAGACAGGAGAAATACCAGCATCACCAGTCTGCCAAAGAAACTAGCTTCAGTCTCCAGAAACCACCTCGGTACTGGCCAACGTGTTGTCTGCCCTAAGCCTTCCAATGAAAGGCTTGTTGTTGCCTGACTGTAATGGTACCTTTTTCTGTTGGTGATCTATCATGACATTGTGAGGTTTCACATCCCTGTGCATGATTCCCTTGCTGTGGCAGTAATCCAGAGCCTATTAGATAAGAAAGCACAGAGAAAAGTAAGCAAACCCTCTACCACCCCCCAGTGCAATCATATTTTTATTATTTGTTTGTGACAGCTTGACTTGAATACAGTCTCCCAATGGGCAGCTTACTCTCTGTAACGAAAGTGAAAAAACAGGCTTCAGAAGGCACCCCTTAATCTCTGTGCACACTATGCTGGCAGCTGGTAGACAGGGGGCTGTGGAGGGGACAGCAAAGGCTATGACAGAGGTTTCTTGAAAAGGGAGAAGGATGTGCTTCTTCAGGCTCATCTGTACCCCTCTCTCACTCACAGCTAGTAGCAACTTATTAGCCACATGGATTTAGAAATCATACATTCATCTGTTGGTCTAATTTAGTGTGTTTTAAAACCAGACCTAGGAGCCTCACTGGAGTCACCTTTCACAGTAGTTCAAATGACATGCAAGAGTCCATGTGGACACGAAGAATGACACCCAAATATATTTCAACATGACTTGTTTTTCAGATGCGTCTCAGGACAAGATTAGAGTTTCTCGGCCTCAGCACTGTTGCCATTTTGGACTGGGTAATTCCTTGTTGTGAGGAGCTGTCCTATGCACTACGGGATGTTAGCAGAATCCCTGGCCTCTACCTACTAGGTGCCAGTAGCACCCCTCCAACTGTGGCAAACCAAATATGGTTCCAGACATTGTCAACTGTCCCCTAGGGGACAAAGACTGACGTGGTTGAGAACAATGGACTAGACAGGCAAGGGTGCTGCACTGAGCATCTTTACGTGGGAGGGAGCACGTAAGCCAGAGAAGGATCCTTAGGATCGCCGTCCCAGGAAGAAGCAAAGTTTGCTTTCCCCAGACACAGGAGTATGTAGCGTCTGATGCTTTTTATATGAAGGTCAAGAACTGGCAAAACTAAAGCATGATGGTGGAGGTGAGAATATGAGAATCTTCAGAGGAGGGGATCCTGGAGAAAAGGGATCCAAGAGCTCCTTTTAGGGTTTGCATGATATTCCCCACCAGCTCTGTCCAACAGAGCTTTCTGCATTGACAGAAAGTCTATATCTACAACGTCTGATATGGTAGCCACTAGCCCCACGAGGCCACTGAGCACCTGAAATATGACTCGTGTGACTAAGGAACCGAAGTTTTCATTTTTCTTAATTTAAACACCTACCTACCTGCAGGCAGTAGCTACCGTACTGGACAGCATAGTCCTGTGTAGATTTGGGTAAAGGTTTTACTTATGTAAAATCCAAAAACTGTACACTTAAAATTTATTCATTTCATTTACGTAGGTTCTACTTCAATCTAATTTTCTCTGTTTTATTTTACAACAGTTGTAGCAAGATTCCACAGTGGCTTTGTGGCAGTGCCTTATGAAACCAGGGCTTCTGAGGACACCCCTCCCTCATTCTGAATCAGATCAGACTCTGCAACTCCGTGAGTCACTGAGCAATCACTGCAGCCTTCAACCTCACTTTCGTCTACATTTTCAATGAAGTTAAAATTTTCCTCTTCCTCATCCCTGCTTCTTCCTCCACAGAGAAAATCTAGCAACTGTTCATTCTGCTATTTTGCCTAGTCTTTGCCCAAAGGAAATTAGGACCATAACACCTGGGATGTGAAAAATACCTGACGAAAGCATAGGCCAAACAAATTCAGTTAAGGAATTAATTCTTTTGCCAAGTTCACTAGTCAGACTCCCTATGGAGTTGCTGACATGCTTTTAAATTCCTTGAGCAATTATTTCAGTTTTAAAATTTGGTTTCTGACCATGTTTTTCAAGTTTCATCTGGGATTCCATGACTCATTAGCAGGAAGTACACCCTCACCACCTGGCTGTTACGTCTAGGAAACGAAGGACATCGGACGCCAAGTGCCTGTGAAGACCCGTGTCACTGGGATGTCTTTACCTGATCTAGAACAACTGTGTTAGGTTCAAAACATTACCTTTGGGGTGCTAGTCTGCCACGAAAACCTTAATATCTTACTTTAAAAAAATAACCAATTGTGGGACTGGGATTGCAGCTCTCACGGGGTGACTGCATGGGCTTCTCTGAAAAGCACCTCCAGGAAGGGGCAAACCTGAAGTTCACAGATCCTAGCACTGCAAATCTCTTCCCCGCCGAGGCCTTCAATTCTAGTCTGGAGATGACACAGGAAAAAGGGGGATAAACCAAGCTCTACTTTCTTCACCTTTCTGATCTTACTGACAAAAGAAAAGACCCACTAGACAAAAGAGTAAACCCTTAATTCCACCTTGCCTCTAATGACTGGTTTGTGCAAGGGCTTGAAGAAAATACAGTCACTTCGTTCACAGAGCTAGTCCTTCAAATCCCTATTCTCTAAAGCTTAGCCTTAATTTAACTTGGTATTTTGTTCAAGCAACTGTTTGTAATCCCACTGAAACTCCACCTTGGCAATTTTCTTCAATAATGCCAATACCTTAGTCACCTCTATATTCTTTCGGTGGTTCTTAAATTGAGACCCACCCCCTCAAACAAACAAACAAACAAATTTTATGTCATACTGTGTCATTTATACATGCATTTTGGGGATGAGTCCATAGCTTTCATTAGATTTTTAGTGACCCTAAAATAACTTAGGAACCACTGATATCTATTCCATTCTACAAACCTTTTTAGAATTCTTTACCTAAGGATTAATCTAGACAAGGTAAAAAGATTGATTCCTCCATCAATCAGTAATGCTGGAAAATTTTAGTCTTGTGATTAGTAAGTCTCCTAGAAGGTCTACCCATCACCTCTTCCTGTGTGTCAAATTAACTAGCCAGGGATCGAGGTGTAGGCTAAAGGCTACGAGAAGAGGATTAGAAATGACAATGAAAAGATGGCCATGAATGCCTATCATCCCTGTACGCATGTCCCTCCACAATGTGACTTCGATGCTCTGCCCATTAAGAGATGGGGTCTACTTTTCCACCCTCTGAATCTAGCCTTGACCATGTGACTTGCTCTGGCCAACAAGACATTAGCAAACATGCCACGAGCAGAGCCTTAAAGTGTTTACCCACCCAGGTTTACCCTCTCGCTGCTAGGAACCTCGAGACCACATGGGAGGACGCCCAGACTAACCCCCTGAAGGGTGAGACCTCAGCTATTCCAGCTGTACCCCAGACATGTGAACGAGGCCATCTTGGGCCACCCTGACCAACTTGCCCCAGTCAAGATAACTCAGACCAAAAGACTCACTCAGATAACTCATGGAATTATAGAAATAAAAAATCATTTTTTAAGTCATTAAGTTTGGATGATTTGTTATGCAGTGAAAACTCACAGTAAGTTTCAATTAAGCAGCAAAAAAAAAACCCCTGCAAGGGCCAACAAGCGCTAGGAAGAGGGAAGTTCTAATCTTTGGCATGATGTCCCTGGTATCCCGTGACTTGGCCATCTTTCTCGGTTCCACCATAAAGATCCCACAATGGAGGCCTCAATATAAGTAAAACAAAAGAAAACAACAAAACCCAAAAAACAAACCTCACTGAATTCTCTGGGTATCAAGAAATATTCTGTTGGAATTCTCTATGTCCTTTCAAAAACTTCTCTTTTAATGAATAAGCCTGAAAAAATTCACTGTTTATGAATGCCACTTACTTTAAGTAGTTCATACATATAAAACCGGATATCAAAGTCTGTCAGGATCTGGTAAAGTTGCTGAAACAGATTTCAGAAAACAAAGTTAATTTAGTCTCACTGCATCCTGTCACCCCAAAGGATGGTCATTATTCTCTGTAAACTTAGCGCTTAAGTCACTAAAGAATCCCAGAACTGTTACTACCCGATCCGCAACAAATGGGGACAAAGACTAAAGATGTGAGTCTAATACTTTAGTCTTTACAAAGGAAAAAGAAGGAATTCCAGGGGAGAAAAACAGGTAAGCCAACTTGGATCTTTCCCAGGTGGTAAAACAGTCGCAAGATAGTCTGCTCATGAGAGAAATATGAAGAAAATGAGGTACTATAGCATTCGGAGATGGCAAGAGACTTTTAAAAAATCTATTCCTACACTCCTTCAAAATCAGTTCCAGGCTGGGAAAAAAATACTATTTCACAGGCAATATGGATGGGAACTAAAGAAGTAAAATGTTTTAGGCAGAAGAAAAATGGGGTGGTGGCGTACAATGTTAAAAAAAAAGAATAAAGAAAGAGACAGGTACTGAAAATGATGCCAAGCCAAACTGACATACAAATAAAGTTTTCATTACTGATAATCCAAAGACCCACCCACTGGGAGATTTTTTAAAATTTCAATTTCTAAGAGGCAAAATAGCATTCATGTATCCAGGTTCATTAAAACCACAAACCCTCAGCAGACACTATTATTATTATTTTTGATAATTCCAAGTGAATCTCTTTCCCCATCAGCCCAAGCAGCACTCTCTATAAAACTAATGGGCACGCCTTCATTAAAGACATTTTGTTTCTCCCTTTACTGGAAGACTCAAGCAATGTGGGGAGTATCTCCAAGGAGCAGAGGACACCGTGTACCACGTGTCTGTGTAAAACAGGGGAGGGGTGTAAAATCACACATGTGCATTTGTATCTGCAAGAATAAGATTACTAAAAAGTAATTTCATACAGACTGGGGGGGGGGCGGCGGTGGACAATTGAGCACAGAGGAATAAAGGAGTCTTTTCACTGGGTAACATTTTATATTTTAGATCATGTAAATATATTACCCATTCAAAAATTTTTTAAGGAAAACAACAAATTTGCCAAAAAACAAATTTAACATTTTCTAAGAATACCAGGACTTAGCTTCTTTCTCAAATGTCCACTTTTAAATACGTGTAATTCTCCCTCCACTTAGTAAGACTATCTGATTTCATCAAGCTCAGCAGTGGCCAGCTCAGGGCACCACAGGGAATAAAAACACACATTCCAGGAGATGCTGCTGGCAGTGCCCTGGAGCTGCTCCTCGGCTGGAGGTGACCTGGGTTGGGAATGAACCACATTCAGGACAATGGTACGCAGCTCAGGAGAGATTCACCTGGGTAACAGCCGAACGCCGAGGATTTTGTTCTCCCCCGGCACACCCCGACCTGTACATGCAGACCCCGGCGAGAGACACCATCTCTTTGGGTGTCAAATCAGCAACTTCTCTGAGAGTTGAGGAGCTTGCTCCCAGAGACGATGCCCAGTTGAACCTCAAGTCAATAAACAGGCCATGAACGTGCAAAAAGCATTTCTAACCTCAGAGGGCAGGACTATTTTCTTTCCAGAAAACAAATACGGGCTAATTTATTATGCGGACTTTGATCTGCAGAAGGCTCTCCTCTCATATCACGCAGTATCTGTAAAGTGTCTGTATAAATGATCTAAGACATAAACATAAATATCCTCAGACTGCTAACATAGGATTTCTAGCTACTCCAACTAACATCAATTTTATACAGTACAAAAAACTAGTTAAATACAGCGGTTAGGCCTATAATACATTGTCAGCCTGAAGGACAGGCTGACACCCACTCTCATTGCTCAGGAGGGGCGCAAACCACATCCGAAATATTCTGCTACCTGGGCTGACCTTCGAACTCCCCAGGGCCCGTAGGGTGGCTTCCTTCAACCTCTGCGGCTGCCTCCAGTGCAGCCCCCAGGAATCCCCGACTCTGACAGAATACCCTGCCAGCTTCCTGCTCTGAACCTGCAAGCAGTTTACTGTCCTCTGCAGTGTTCACAGGACACTGACAGCAGCAGGGTCCCCAGAGCTGACACTCCTCACTCAGGCGCTGGCAGCGACCTGAAGTTCTCAAGATAATTTCTCACTCTGTTGTGAATAAGAGGCTGCTGCCCTTGGCTCACATCCCAGAGTCCCATGTCACCGTCCCTGCGTCTCGTGGCACACATATGACGGGAGAAACTGATGCTGTGGCTGGCGGTAGTCACCAATTTAGTGGTTCAAGATCTCTGAACTTCCTCTCCCCCAAGTATTGTCAAGGGTCACACACACAACTGGGTCCACATTCTAAGTCCTCACGTAAGTACTTTAAATGCCTATACACCACGCACCAAGTATGGTGGTTCTCTGCCTGCACACCGAAGTCAGCTGAAAAAGATTTCTCTTTGATGATGCTCTACAGTCAACGGAACAAAATAAAACTGTCTTCCAAGAAAGAGAAGTACTGAGTCCAAGACAAATCAGAAAGGAAAACTTCACAAGAACCATACTTTTCCTTCATTCTTCTCAGCCAGATATGTGGAGAACACCATTAACCAACCAAACCGCAAAATGCTGGCAGGAAGTTAGCTTTGCTTACATTTTCGTAGAGTAAGTGACTTATCAAAAACAAAACAAGCCTACACTTCCCGAAAGGTGACCAAGGTGCTGAGGAAGAAACTATTCACCATCCTACCTCGGTTCCAAGGACTCAAGCACGCTGGCATCTCCCTAGAAATCAGTTCTACTCCGGGCTCATGCAAAGGGCCCAAGGTGGAAACTGCCTGAGACTTTTACTTAATCCCAGAAAGTCTGAAGGGTAGAATGCAATTTGATCAACAAACTCAGGGCCTCATTAGTCTACAAACACCACTCAGGAAGGAAGGGCCACAAGTGGGCCTCACTCCTACTGTTACATAGGACAGTTCTCCAGACTCCAGCTGTGGTCCAGCTACCAAGGCCCTGTCTCCAATGTTGCTATTTAGGAGGATCTCACACTTTAGGAAGGTCCCTAGCCAGACGTGGGAATCCCCGCTGCAGCAACACTCTGCACACAGAGCTCGTACACTCCCTGACAGACGCAGCTCAGCCCAAGCCCAGAAACCCTGGTGGTCCTCAGAGGAGAAAAAGTGGAAGGAGTGAGATGTAAGGTGGAAGTGAAACATGTTTAATGCAGTTTTGGCACCGTTAATACGTAACCCCAAGATCCAGAATAAAACCAAGGTCGATATTTTTAGAAATTTAAGGACAGAACAAATCATGAACTAAGCAAAATCAAAAATCAGCTGAAAATGTCTTATAAAGATATGACAAAATAATGCCAACAATCTATAAGAAAAGTAAATTTTTCCCAATTAAAGAGACTATATTGAATTTAGTCTGTGAACCATCCTTTCCACGTGAAACTAACAGCATTAACAAGGCCCACCTCTACGTGAGCGATTTAGAAATTCTCCAAATATCAACACAGGTCCACTGTCTTCTCAAGATGAAGCCCATGTGAAATGTCTTATGAATCTTTAAAATGTCCAAATAACATGTTTTACTTAAAACATACAGTCACTTTTATTTGTACTCTTGCAAATACACAGAAAGCTGAGAAGCATAATACGTTACAAAGAAACTATTTCTACCTCAAGAAGGTACCTCAGTTCCTTGAGACAATTCTGAGTTGGGGAGTTTTCTATAGCTATTCCCTCTAACTTGTAGAGACTGGATTTTCCTATTCATTTGCTTTGAAGTTTTGTCTTTTGTTCTAAGTATCGCCATGTAACTTTTATTATCACTTTGACATATATAAAACTTCATAACTGATGATTTCAATGAAAAATTGACCAAACCAGTACCTCTAACATAAAATGAAATATCAAAGGAAAAAAATGAGTAAGGCCATAGAAGATCTGAACTAAATTAACAAACAATATAAAAAAAAAAAATGACCATGTACTAAAGTCACAAAGCATCAATCATCAACAAATTCCAAATAATCAACATTATATATAGATCGTGTTCTCTGGACACAGTACAATCAAATTAGAAATCAACAATAAAAGAATATTCTTTTAAAAAACCAAATGGACCGTGGATCACATATTCACAAACATACAGCTAATGAAGAACATTCTAAGGATGTTAATTACTGGGAAACTTTTTAGTATGGACTCTATACTGTCTATTAGATGGCATTATGGTATAAATATTAAACTTCTTAAGTGTACTAATAGTATTGTAGTTATGTGGGAAAATGTCCTACCTAGTGCCAATGCTATTTAGGAGTGAAGTACCATGATGCCTGCAATTTACTTTAAGATGACTTCAGCAGAAAGATAGCGAAAGATAAAGAGAGGAATGTGGGGGTGATAAAAAGAAATAACTGCAACTATGACAAAAGATGAACCACCGGTAAATCTGCCTAAATAATATAAGGGTACTGACCATGCTCCTCTTTCCAATTTTCAGTAAGTTTAAAATTTTTCAAAGTATAAAGTTCGGGGAGGGGAAAAAGCCAAATCCACAAGTTTGGAATTTGTACGTTTACTTTGAAGAGGAGACAGAAGTGAGTGAGTTCCATGACCAGGAAATGAAGCTTTGATGGTGCTTGGAGTCGTACAAACTTACTGCCAATCAAGAAAGATGGAAAGAAATGAAACAAGTTGATTCGACTCAAGAAGTTAAAAGGGAAAAACAGTGAAAACCCAAGAAAGAACAGAATTAAGAAGGAAATCATAAATAAATAATGAAAGATAGAAGCAGAAACAGAATGACATAGAAAAATGAACAAAAACATCTGAGCAATAAAACCAAAGCTGGTCCCTTGAAAGTATGAATAAAAGATCTCTAGCAACACTGATTCGAGAGAGAGAGGAAAGGGAGTGAAGGTACGAATAATGTTGAGCGTACAGCATAATTAGACGCACTGAGGTTCTTCAGTACTGAGAATCCTATCAACAACTTTATGTGAATAAAATTAAAAGCAGGCAACTTTAAAAACAGGTATTACCCAAATAGCCTGAAGAAAAGATAAAATTCCAGAATAAACTATTAACCTATGGGATGTCTTAAAAAGCAAAGTGTAAACCAAAGTCTCCCTTTTACCCCCAAAAACACATCCACCTAGATAATCCTGATTTTATATAACTTGAATAGAAGAGAAAAAGCTACTTGACTTACTGTATGAAGTTAGTAAAACATTAATACCAAAATCAGAAGAACTCTACAATAGGAAATTACAGATCAAAATTTATTATCAACTGTATTAATTAAAAAATACTGAAAAGAATGGGCTGCAGGCTGAATTACTGTTGATGTACCCCTGATATTAAACCAAGGACAAACTTCCTCTAGGTGATATCTTAAAATCAGTTATTAATACACTTAACAGTAAAATGAAAAAAATTAAACTTTCCTAATAAGATGGACACGGGACAAAATAAAAAGCCTGAAGCATACTAGGACAATAAACCACTGGTTTCCCTGTTTGTGGCCTCTTATACTAAGTGGAAAAGAAAATAATTTTCCTGTCATGATTTGCTCTTCCAAAATAATCATCTGTCGCCTGATATTTAATGAATGACCTGTTAAGCTGACTAAAGTGACATGACCTGAACATTCAAAAGGGACCCCCAGTTTAACATGGCAGATCAAATGCATCCTACCTCTGCTTCTTCCCAAAGCACCTCTATAAAATAATAGTCAAAGGAGCAGGAGGGGGATTAACTCACGACTAGGAGACTGTAGAGAATAGAAGAGACAAAAACATTTGGAGGCTAGAAAACAGATGTCCAGCTGACTTAGCAGACAAAAAAAGCTGAAAATTCTGGCAACAGTGGAAGGGGTCCAGAAACGACTTCAAACTGAAGAACTACCGGAGAGCTCAGGAATCGGCGACCCCAAGTACCAATGGAAGAGGGTGAACAGAATGAAAACAGGAAAACAGCACCAAGAAAAGGGGGAGTTAAGTGAAAGTCTACATGATGCTCCCCACAGCTCTCGACTTGTGGCCAAGGTGCCAGCAGCTGGGCTCACACCCTCGAGACAGGAGCCGACGATCAGTCATCAGTAATTTCATTACTCTGAGTATGAGCAGACATTCAACAACCATGACATTTCAGATAAATGTTAAAGAGAACAAAAATAAAAACACACCAAAAAAGGAGTTTGGAAGAAAAGCAGAAAAAAGGCATGAAGAAGAAAACATAATGGGGGAAAAAAATACATTCTCAGTGAGGAAATAGAAGATATTACATAAAACATAGAACAGGATACTATTTTTAAAAGTTCAGAGGACAAAACAGACCTTTAAGATATGAAGTCTAACATCCGACTGAGTTCTAGAAAGCGAGAACAAAGAAAGAGAAGAAAATCAAAGAACATTAAAAATATTTTTCCAAAACGGAAGGACATGAATTTCTAGACTGAAAAAATCCAGTATCCAGAACAAAAGATGAAAGCAACCCATATGAAAGTGTGTCACTGTGAAATTTCAGAGTCTGAGAGTGAAAAGAAAATTCTAAAAGCTTTTAGAAGAAAAAACAAAAACAAAAGCCAGATCACATACAATGAAACCAGAATGGCCTCAATGGTAAGAGTGGAACAATCTCTTTGAAACTCTGAGGAAATTACTAAAGCTGTTTTCAGATACATATGCAACCCTCGAAAAACATTAATTTCCAATGATCCTTTTAAAGAAAACTCCTAGGGCATGTAAGCCATCAAAATATCCCCTTTTTAAGAAGCAGGATTTCTCTAGGGCATTAAAAACTGACCTTCTGTATGTTGTTAAGTCAACCAAGCAACGGTCAACTTAAGAAACACAAAATGCTGAAGTGAAATTTTACATGTGTGGCTGGAAAATAGGTAAAAATTCATTAAAGAAGCAGAGGCGTTTAAAACCGAGGGAGATTTTACTATGAAGTTCCAAGAAGACCATGAAACTTTTGTGTTAGGAAAATGTTTAGCTTCATTAAAGCCTGTCTATTTCTGAAGAAACACACACACATATATACCTTGATAAACCTGATTAATTCATAGAAAAAGTGAGGTCAGCTACATATATCAGCACAGTAATCTACCAGCTAAGCACTGCTATTGTAGTTAATAAAAAAAAATGTGCATCCCACTTTATTGAGAGTTCACTACTGGTTTTACCTTTAAGGAGGAAACCTGTTACATATGGGGAATGATACACTGTACATAAAATCTGCCTTTTGTTTTATGAGTCATAATACCCTCCTTTGCTTATTTTTCACTAACCTTATTTTAGAGTCATTTTAGAGTACCTAACGAAAATTAAATGTGAGGATAGGTTATCTTTAGGCAAAAGCATCACTCCTGACACAGTATATTTCAATTGCTGATTTGGTTTTGACCCTAACTTCCATTGCAACATAATCACAAGCCTTTTATTTACTGACATAGTTGTAATCGCATAAAAGTTCTCTAAATGTCCCTAAAAATCAACACCACTTTTGATTTAAAAAATTTTTTTCTTCTTATATGGGTTTTCATACTGTGTTCTACCATGTCTGGTATGCCTGGTCCCAAAACCTTATCACGGGTTAAAGATTTTGGCGTTTGAAAAACAATAAAAACAAATTCATGAAAAACCACCTTAAGATCATCCATGTAAAGGGGGTCAAATACACGGGGTAGGTAAAGTGGGTAAAGGGGATCAAACATATGGTAGCTGAAGGCAACTGGACTTTAGGTGGTAAACACACAATAGCATATACAGATGTCAAATGATAATGTACACCTGAAAATTATGTAATTGTATTAACCAGTTACCGCAGTAAACTTAATTTTTAAAAAGAAAAAAAAAAGATCATGTTTTTAGAACACTCCAAAGTCTAAATGAATATGTACAACAAATATAAGAAACGTAAATAACCCAGGGTAGGGCTTTTCTGTATCATTTGCTTTGTATACAGTGTGCATGAACACAAACTACCTGAGAGTTTGAATCTCATGTATTGCTTCCTTTCACATGAGCTCTGTTATCTGTTTCTCACGCCTTATCAGCAATGTAAAACTCTATGGAAATCAAAGTTAACATCCACCTAGGTCTATGCTGTCTACAACAGGAGTGTTACAGATGAGGCATTAGCTCAGACCCAGCCCAGCAGCCAGTCCCAGAGTAAGCAAGGCTAAGAAAGGTTGATGAGCAATTACATCAAGTGCAAAAACCCTAACTACTCTGCATGCTGTACTCGTGCTACGAGGTATCCGATGTGTTAAATTCCTACTCTCACCAATGACCTTCCTGGGTCCCCTTGTGTTCTAGATCATCAACAGTACTTATCACCACCTCCCCAACCCCCATTAACCATACACTAGGGGAAAAAAAAGTATATACATACCTTAAAATCTGTATTATTGATATATTCAAATACCAAAGCTGGTGTCTTTGACTGCAAGAGAGAACACAAATATTTTAAGTATTCAAATAATAAACATAATTTGCTTCTGTCACACTGGCCCACCCTTAAATTCCACTTAGATGAAAAAGATTCACTCATGGAGAGCCTATTAAGTATCCTCCTGAAATTTTATGATGTCTGTGATTTGCTTCAAAATAACGAGATGGTGGGCAGTGGGGAAGGAAGTTGGCCACCAGCTGATTACTGCTAAAGTTGGGGTGCTAGGAGCTTCACTGTATTATTCACTTTACTTCTATAAATGGTTGAAATTTTTCAAAACGAAGTTGTTGTTGTTTTTTTAAAGAGATGTATTCCCTGACCAACCTATGCAGCAGGTCTGACACATTATGTAGAGATTTATATTCTGCAGTGTTCCAGTTTGCCAGCTAAAAAAGGAATAACAGCCTTTTATCCTGGTTCAGCGAGCCAGATGCATTTTACAGTATTATCACAGGTCCTGTGACTCTATCATAGGTCTTTTTAGGATCCAAAAGTAAAATATATATGATTAGCAGTAAGCTATAATGTGAAATTATTGCCTTGGCTAGAGACCATTATAGAATGTCTCACCTTACAGAGTAGACGTGTGCCCCCAAAATCATATATAATCAAGTATTTTTAAAGCGCTATAGTTTTTAATGCAATTACTACAAAAGAGTCAACATTCCCTTGCGTAAGTACACATTTTCCAAAGTCAAGTTTACTTAAGTGAGGTAAAATAATGCTAACTGGCAGTAATAAGCTTTCAAAACTGGGAGAAAAGCAGGGGCTTAAAAGTTTATAAAGAAAAAATCATCTTGGAAATCTTTATGGCTGGAGTTTTGGTGAAAGAAGCAGGTGAGTTATCGAGGAGACAGGCCACAGTGCATGCACACAGGCCTCTGCCAGGATGCGCGGCAGCCCCGGCAGCAGCCCTGGTCAAAGGGTCCCGCACCAGCCGGAGGTGGAAAGGTTTCACGGAGGCCATCAGGCCTCTCTACAGGTTGAGAGCAAGCGTGTGTCTCTACAAGTCAGGGGATGAGGGTTCCCTGTTGGTTTTCTTCCACTTCAACTTGTTATGTACCATGTAAAACACACACAAAGTAACAAATTACAAGAACAGTAGGAGAGCTAACACTAAATTTAGTTAAACACTGTAAAATCAATCTGAGCTGATCAGAGTGGCATATACTTTTAATGCCAATCAGATAGAACCTAGCATTTAAGCATACACCCATCCTTCCTTCTCAGTCTTTTTAGGGTCCAAAATAAAATACTTTCCTCATTCTTCAGTTCAAAACACTGTCTAATCTTAGGCAAATTACTTAAACTCTGCAGACTTCAGTTTTCTTATCTATACAACGTTAAAAAGCAGATAATAACAGTATCTACCCCACTGGATCGTTCTGAGGATTGAATGATGTGACACACTCAGAATAGTGCATGGCACATAGTAACTGCTCAATATAAGTTAGCTACCACATTATCATGAGGATATCTTAGCAAAGAGAAGCAAAGACCTACTTCTTAAACAAAAGCTGTCACAGGAAAACAAGGAAATGTATGAGGTACAACAGGTGAGGAACAGAAATGGAATAACGGTATAAAAGTGGTAGAAAAAACCTTGGCTAATCATAACCGCTTACGGTTAAGTTACTCCCTGGACAGAGAACAAAAAATAAAGAGCACATCTAAAATGGCCAAAAATTAAGCATTGTTAACAAAAATATTTCAGTTGTATCGGCATATACAATGTGAACCCTAATGGTGAATGCTGAATTAAAGATGAGTATGAGAAGCAGCAAGGTCGCTTCCTCAAGGCCTGTGAGGCCGTGACTTGCCCGGCTCCCTATTCCAGGTGTCCATACGGAGATATTTGGTATTTCCCTCTAAAACCCAGATTTTCAAATGTCAGGCTAACTTAAGTGAGGTAAACTAATGCTAACTGGTAGTAATAAGCTTCAAAACTGAGAGAAAAGCAGCGGCTCAAAGGAGATATTCAGCAAACGTTTGTGAGTTGAATCAAATAACGAGGCATTTAAACCTGAGACAAGGATTTTGCCATATATATTTTTAGGTTCTGTAGAAGTGGTGGTGGCTGTTTTCTCATTGGACCACCATGATTTTTTTCTGGTGTAAATCATTCAGCAGTAAAAATAAACACAATCATTCGCAACACATAATGGTATTTCTCATTATTTTAGGTTCTGAGTCACAAACATACACTCACTCTCCCTCAACCATCAGGCACCTACCACAGGGTCCTTCACAGTGTCAATCAGCTTAATGATATTTGTTCCACCACGAAGGTTCTCCAGAATCTTAACCTCTCGTTTTATCTTCTTTTTCTTCACTGGCTTAAATACACAAGAGTAATCAGAAGTGAGACTCCCTTTGAATAAATGAAACTTTAAAACAGTGTTGGCTAATCAAATGGATATTGCACTATCTCATACACCATGTTAGATTAAAGAGCATGTCTAACTTAGAAAACAAAAAGATCGAGATAAAATGGGCCTGCCCATAAGAACTTATAAGATTAAATTAAATAATTTACAGACGTAGAACTTATGCGTTAGATCTTTAAGTAGTTGCATTTAGGGCACTTAGAAATTTTGAACACCCATGTCATACTTTAAAAATAAAATGCTTACTGGATAACTGCCAAATGGAAAATGTTATAGCTCTGAACAGCTCTATATCATGCATCTACAAATGGAAAAACTTCGACAAAATGGTGAGACACCTGCTCTTCCAATGAGTTAGTTACATGTAATTTTGTCTTCCAGGAATGAAGACCAGTTCACTGACATCAAGTTACAAACTTGTTTCCCAGCTGCTGGCTCCCATTTCCTGTCACCACTCCCATTTCCTTAATATCTAGAAACAAATCAGCACAGGGCCAGTAAAACTTCCCAACAGATCCCATTCCTATAGAAAGGTGATCAGCACAAGAGAAAACTGATCTCTGAAGCAGCAGTGATTGAAAACCTTGCTACCTGCTAACTTTTCAATCTGCTGGACAGAAAAATTAAAGACCTTAATCAGAAATACTAGCATAACATGTTATCATTTCTTATCTTAAATGAGCAAAAGAGTATCAAGAAAAAAATAAGCACATCATGATCAATTGTTTTATAAAGCACTTAGCACAGTAACTGGTACATAGAAAGCACTCAACAAATGTTAGCTTTATATTTTCAAATTTTTAGTAAAAAATCATACTTCATCCACACAAAATTCCTATGTAATAGAGTCAGCCAAGTGGAGCTATTTGCCCACAGTCGCACAGCTAATAGTAGAGCAGAGGCAGGAATCAAATCCAGACAGCCGGACTCTGCAGGCCCCACTCGTAGACACTATACTTTCATTTCCCACATGTCGCGACGTCACTAGTGTAACTAAGGAAAAGGAGTGTCCTGTCACATAGACACTGGTAAAACAGCAATGACAGAGAGATCGGTAGCTCTGCCATGAAACAAGATTTTAAAAGCCTGTGTCCATGTATGTGGTGGTGGTGGCTGGGGGGGCGGGGCAGTGTAAATACACATACGCCAGAGAAACCTGCCTCTGTCGCTGGTCACTAAGCTATACCTTTAAACACACAACAACACAAAGAGGGAAATTATGACACAGAGCGTTTACATCATCTACAACCAGGTATACAACTGGGAGACTGGAATCTAGCTGCATCCTTCCAAGCCAGCTGCCACCAACATGCCCACTCCACGCTGTCAGGGTCCCCAGCACAGCAGATCTGGCTACGGTGTCTCTTCCTCATCTCCATTTAGGAATGTTACTCCTCATTCCCTTTTTCATAATTAGGGAGGCTTGATACTTTGGAAAAATGAAGCACTCAAACATGAAGTACAACTTGATTAAAAAACAGCCAAAGAAGGACATACTACAAAATAAGGAGCCTGTAAGTTTCAAAAAAAAAAAAAAAAAGTCAACGCCACGAAATGCACATTGAACAACTGTTCCAATAAAAACAATACGACAACTGAATGGAACTCATGATCTGGGATTTTCTTCTATCCAAAGAACATTGTAGGGACAATTGGTGAATGCAGATGGGGACTGCAGATTCACTAATAGCATCATATCAGTGTTAATTTCTGATTTTTGGTCATGCTGCTGTGGGGTTATGTAAGAAATTGTCCTTGTTTTTAGGAAATACACACTAAAGTAGGAATGACTGCAATTTACTCTCAAGCAATTTAAAAAAAAACATGTAAAATAAATATAATTATATACGTATGTACATACAATATGTGTATGCATATGAAAAAACAAGAACACAAATGTTAACATTCGAGTAATCTGGGTAAAAGATAAGAACTGTTGCAACTTTTCTAAGCCTGAAATTATGTCAAAAAGTTCAAAGAAAAATAAAAGCTGGCTACCATATCTATAAAGTCAGCCAACGCTACCAGCATATTCAATGTAAAAAAATTCTAGAGTTGTCATCCACTACTGGAAAGCAATTACAGATCCGTAGGAGTGGTAACGGGAAAACAAAAAACAAAAACGAGAAAACCACCAGTCAGAGGCTTGTATACACACCAAAAGCCCTCCCTCTCCTCCCGACAGTGAATCAGCACAGGGGTAACCTATTAAATAAGTTGCTTTTACGACAATGCCTCATACAAAGCTTTGCTTTGCTCTCCTGTTATTCAGCAACAGGTCGGGCAGGGACATTGTTCCTGGACAAACCAGCTAACGTATTTTTCATTATGTCTAAAGGTAACTTACTGAGCAAGTAAAGCATATTTTGCTGCTCAACTGTCACCTGTTCAACAACTTCCCAAACAAGAGATAGAGGACAGGAGGGCAACAGAAGTGGCACAAGAGTCACACAGCAGCTGGAGCCCTAGCATGCTGTCAAAAGACCGAGAGAGACTATAAAAACGGAAAGTGACCTGTGGCCCGGGACATGCCCCTCCAAAGCACGGGCACCTATTCTCTAAAGGAACCAGGCTACAGGTAACTTCCTTTAGCCTCGACTTATTCCTCTGAAACTGGGAGGTGCTCCAGATGCTAAAAAACCAATGAGCTCCCAGGGAGTGAAAGTAATCAGTATAATCTTACAAACGGAACTGGTCAGAAAAGTTAGGCTTTATAACGGAGGACCACTGCACCCTAAGGAAAATTCAGATCATAAATTTTATAGAAACAAGGATACGCGGAACCTCTAATCCAGTGTTTGTACTCAACCACCACCAGTAACACAAAGAAGATACATACATTTTCCATGACAATCATGATTTCATCTCACGTGCCAGAAAAAGTCTCTCCCAACTAGGGTTCATTTCCTACAATTCAGAGATTATCTGTTTAAGATTCTAACTGAATCAGCTTAGCTGTTTTCCAACCACTCCACCATTTTTTTAATTCAAAGTCTAGTAGAGAAAATGGCAAAGAACTTAAAAAAAGAAATTAAATATTAAATCATGTTTCAAAATAAATGAATTTTGGCACAAATCTAAAGAAAATATTTAAAAGGAAAAAACTCATTTAAAATTTTCTGTGTCTTTTCATAAGGTTTCTGCCCACATGTAGAGTTCCAGCTATTCAGGAGAAATTTGTTCAATGTAATCCAAGAG
>NW_006433950.1:8061495-8067457 GCF_000325575.1 Pteropus alecto
AAAAGACAACCTTTGCGATGAGATGCTTAGAAAGACAAAACTTGATAAAATCAGTAATTTATCCTACTTACTTGGAGCTGCTTTATAAAAAAACCAGCTGAGACTGATTTCAACTACTAGGGTTTAATTATGACTGAATATGCAAACTAACATCTACTAAAGGTATAAACAAGAATTATGACCCCAATAAATCCCAGCAAACATTAACAAAGTCCCATGTTAAACCTCTTTTCATTTTAAATGAATTAATAAATTCAAGACAGGGAGGACTATAGCTCAGAACTTTTAATTCTGGGTTTATTTTTATTCCACTTCCAGAGCAACAATTGCCCCACCAAGATATGAATTTCATCACCTGTGATAAATTAAAAAAAAAAAAAAGGAACAGTGGTTGCCAGGAATGTAAAGTAAGAAAGTTCAGCCTCGATGACGGCATTTATTTTATCTTGGGAGCATCTCGACTCCACTGGAACTGACTTAAATGTAAACTTCAACTGATCAATGTTATTTCTTCACAGTAACTTTTACTCTAATTGAAATTTCAAGTCTCATCTTTCCAATTACATTATTTGGAAACCTCTTTGAGGGTTAACTGTTTATTCTCAGGATTTATTTTTTTTTTCATTTAAAAAGGCAAGGCAGGGGGTGGCTTCATAGTGCAGTGGTTAGCACGTCTGCTTTACACGCAGAAGGTTCTGGGTTCGTGCCCCAGGTGCAGCCACGGACCATACCCCGGGTGCACCAGGCTCCCCTAGTGCATCGGGGTCATGCCTTGGGCTCTTTGAGGGTTAACTGTTTATTCTCAGGATTTATTTTTTTTTTCATTTAAAAAGGCAAGGCAGGGGGTGGCTTCATAGTGCAGTGGTTAGCACGTCTGCTTTACACGCAGAAGGTTCTGGGTTCGTGCCCCAGGTGCAGCCACGGACCATACCCCGGGTGCACCAGGCTCCCCTAGTGCATCGGGGTCATGCCTTGAGTGTGTGGGAGGAGACGCCCCACCTTCAGAGATCCAGTTCTTAAGGGGAAACAGTAACATCCATAGGTCAGAGGTGGAAGTGGGGGGATAGAAGTAAAGAGGGGAGATAAAAAAAACTAATTAAAAAGGCAAGGCATACAGCAGGCCTTTTGAAATTCATTGAGAATGGGACTGTCCTTTCCACTGGGGGCATACCTTGAGTGTGTGGGAGGAGACGACCCACCTTCAGAGATCCAGTTCTTAAGGGGAAACAGTAACATCCATAGGTCAGAGGTGGAAGTGGGGGGATAGAAGTAAAGAGGGGAGATAAAAAAAACTAATTAAAAAGGCAAGGCATACAGCAGGCCTTTTGAAATTCATTGAGAATGGGACTGTCCTTTCCACTATTGGTTCTGTCCCCTAAAATCATTTAATAGCATTCTGAGATGAGTATTTTTAACGCAGTTTTACAGGACACTGAGGCACAGAGTTTAAATAATTGCTCAAGATCACAGAACTTTTAAGTGCTGGAATTAACATCTGAATCTGGATTTCTCACTCCCATTTCCCACACCACACTCTCTCAGTCTCTCAGAAGACGCTATCTATCTACCTACCCATCTATCGATACCTCATTTGATTCTCCCAACAATTCTGTGAGTTAAACAAAAAAAGGGGAACCCATTTTACAGAGAAAACAGAGTCAAGTGGGTATCGATGAAGCTGTTTCTAGAACCCAAGTCTTCTGCCCTCCATTTATAGCACTTCTTGCACTATACCACCTGGTTATGAAGTTGCAGATCCTAAAATTAGACTCTAGAAACAATCTGGGGCCATGAAAATGAGTACTTTATATCAAGGTATTTTTTTCACATGATTCGGTCTCTAAAAAACTCTAACATATTAATGGGATAAAATTGTTAACCAAAAAATCTGGCGAGTGATCTTAATGAGACTTGGAGGAGCTGTATAGCTTAAAAAGTATAAAAACACTGATTATTAAAGCTTCAAACCAAGAAAGTAAAGTAACACTTATGCATTAAACATGCTGCTATGGACACAAATCAGAGCCCTGTCAGCATCAATTCAGCTCTCTGGGTATTCACCTAGTCCACACTTGAACCAGCAACCCAGCAGTCAAGTATTTCCTTTCAGAAGAATAACTCCAAAAATCACTAGAAACAAATTAATTTGACTTCTTATGACTGTTCATCAATCCTTCCAGTACATCAAGTCATATATTCAGCAAATGTCCTAACTTTGCCCCTCACATCTACCAACAATCCATGACAGGAATAGAGGGTCCTAAACCCAGTGTTTCCGCCCCTTAACCACGTGCCTCTACACAAACCGCACGCTCTCTCTGGGTCTTGCTCTTCCCTTCTATTCAGGAAATAATTTAAAGGGTACCAAGGACCCCAAGAAGGGCTAAAAGGCGTACACAGATGGTGCTCATAAAATGCTAACAGTTGTCCAAAATAGCCAAATGCTTTTATCTCTATGTACACCTAAGAAGTACTATAAAAGAACTGAAAAATTGATTTTTCAGAATCAAAAGACGAAACTTGAAGCACTAAAGTGGCTTTCTGCCCTGTTCTATTAACCCTTGCCGTTTTCCCCCTCCCTTATTTCTCTTTCCTCCTCAAAACAATTTGTCAAAAAAGATATAACCAACCACCCTACTAACTGGAAAGTTTTAAGATTTCAGCCTCAGAATTTCACTTGATAGTAAAATTTTGCTCACCAATTTCTAAATTCCTAAAACCTCGTAATAACCAATATGTTTTAGTCAATAAAATACTTAAAAATTTACTACCGATGCAAACTAAATGACATAAAAAATTCCTGTGTCCCTTCATTATCCAACCATTCTCATGTGCTAGGAAGGATTGACTGGACATGTTATTGACTAAAATGGAAAACGGTCCTGTTCTTAAAGGAATGTACCTCCTATCCTGGTTGCTATGTGCACGTTAATACCTGCAGGTGAAATACAGTAGGACTACATGAAGAGGAAGCTGTTTCTAGATTCCTCCAAATTATGAGCAGCCGGTACTCTGTTAAGGACCTAATTTCCTATGACCAAACACTCCTAATAGTAGATATTAGTCATAATTTCAACTTATCTGAATAGAGGAGCACAACTTTGGATAAAGACTCTGTTCTTCTTAAAAAATCATTTTAAATCTACTTTAATCCAGCCTGTCAGAACAATGAGAAAACTACATCAATACCATTAATAGTTTCTTACCCCATCCTTCGGATAAAACAAAATCTGAATAGAAATGCCACATGGCTTTGAAAAACAAAAAGAAGCGACCGTAGTTTTCACCAGTAGAAACCAGGTGGTTCAGGCTGCACCCCAAAAAGAACTTGAACTGAAAAGAAACACTTCATTAACTAGAACATTGAAGGGGCCTCCTGAGCCTATTCCAGAACATTGAAACTTACTCTGAGCTTGATGTGAAGACCTTACAATCCAATGTTAAAATGAGCAGTAAGAGACAGGAAGAAATAGCAAACAGGAGTTCTGGCTGAGAGTCATTTCAACGTAGTGATGTGAAATGAGTTTCTTTGTGCTTAGGTTTCTCATAGGTAAAAATAACCTTCAGCTACCAAACTAAGTGCCCTAAACACGTCCTGCAAATCTTTACAGCAGGGGAAAAACCATCCAGCACCAACGCCGCGAAGTTTTATAAAAGGATACCTAAAGAGCAGTGTGATGCTTTCCTAAATGAACGTACTGTTACTTATGCATACACCTAAAAGCTGTTCCTTTCAAAAGATGACACAGGGAGGTGCGCTTATTCTAAACATTTTTAGACACATTTCTGGGTTGCTTTAGAGTAAGCGGTTCATTCTTCTGAACACACAGCAGCGCAACATGGATATTCCTAACTTCAATTTATGCCTTGCTTTTTACTAGTAAAGATTTTAAGCAGCTTATATTAAAAACGTTTATGCATATAAGAAAAAATTGTATGGTTTCCCCAGGTGACCCTTCTGAAACATTTCTTTAAATATTTGTGCTAAAAAAAAAACACACACAAAAAAACACGTGACTCTGTAGGTACAATTCACATCTAGGGAAGAGGGGAGTCAAACTCCAAATCTTCAATTCATCGATTTCTTACTTCTCATCCCAGTGTTTCTAACAGCGCAAATAACTGCTTTTTTCTCTCTACTGCATTGTCTCTTCGTCGCTAGGCTAGGATGGTAGAAATCTCTGAAAGGCGATTTCAAGATATTATAAGCTTGACCCCTCATATCAAACAGAGACACAGCTGCCCTAACTCCATCCTTCAAACACATAAACAGTTTTTCAATGCTACATTCTACATATCCACAGAGCCTCTGCAAAATGGTCACACTGGTAATGTTGTATCTGTAAAAGTGCTTAGACTAGTTACTTTTTGGTCTTCTCGATATTTCACTAAATTACATGCACACACATTAAATGATCAGGCAATGCTGAGGACCTCACAGATTCTACAAGTTACTTTTTAGCATAAACTATTAAAGCTACAGTTACTTGAAGAGAAATCAGCCAACTCTTCATGCTCATTAAGACCATGTCTTCATCCAAGAGATGACAAAAAGTCAAACTTAGGCTGCTTAACCAAACAATAAGACCGTTCGTTTCTTATTATTTTAGCAATTTAAGTGTACTCATCTACTGCTGCCAACTTCACTTTTACTAGCTGATAAGGAACAATGAATGTTCCGGCACTACTGGCTCCCTACACTCACCCCACCTGAAACTTTTATTACCAAAAAAGGAACAAGTGATGATCCCCTGAGGTTTCCCTCCACTCAGGCTTCCACCTTTTCCAACTTTCTTTCTGGGATAACACAGAGCACCAAGAATAACCAATGAACTAGTGCTCAAGAAGCCCTTGGGATGACGGGATCTTCATGAAAAGGCTTTTCTTTTTTTCAGAATACCTATTTATTTTGCAGCAAATGGAGGCCCTTTGGAATTTTCGCTTTGAGAACTCATAATTACATTTCAAAACAAGAATGTTCCTGCGCCATCACATTTCGATTTGAAACAGGTCTGCATATTTTCTTGAAAGTTCACAGGAAAATGGAGTGGGAGGAGTAGCAAGGGGACATGAGACATAAGATATGGAAAATGAAAGCATGGACTGCCTCATTCTAGAATGTGGCTGGAGTAGTTTGTATCCTTTTCACCTGAGGGAGTAAAAAATTTAATGCCACTCATAAGACACTCACCTTGAGAATTTTTACAACCACTCTCTCATTGTTGGTGATGTTAATGGCCTCAAATACTTCACTATACTTTCCCCGACCAAGTTTTCGAACCAGTTGGTAATCATCTTGATTACTGTGAAAGGCAAGAGGGAAACATAAAAGTCAGGACTTGGGATTAACCAAGCCTGTGCCCAGTACACACCCCCACCCAGCTCCTTCCATTAATCAAGCACTTGGAAGTGTCTATACATCACGCCACAAGTCATTCCCTAAATGAAAGCCACAACATAAACTTGGCTCCCTTCACTCTGCAGAGCTCCTAACCTAATTGGTCTCTCATAACTTGGGGACATGAGGTAGGAAGGCACAGCTCTGAGCCAATGTAGATGGGTGAGCAAAGCATCCATCCTCGAGGATCAGAGGGCGCCCCTCAGCCCGGGGCGCCACAGCAACAGCCTCATATTTCACACGCCAGCTCTGAGAATCTGGACGTCTTTTAAAAATTTCCTCCCACCCAGCCTCATTTCAAAAAACTAAAAAGGCAGAGAATTTTAATAGCTCAAGAAGACAGCTGTTGACTCCCCACCCCAATAAAAACCCAAAAGTGTGAGGAGGGAGGGTTGCTCCCTCCCTTCCACCAGGCCCTGGTCCCTGGACCTTACACTTCCCCCCAGAAAGAAAGCATTCCTTGGGGGTACGGGAGAGAGAGGGGGCCGCACGGCGAGGAGGGAAGGGACGGAAGGGAGGAGAGGGCGACGAACACAGGGCTGCCTCCCACCCCGGATCCGGGGC
>NW_006433950.1:8068317-8072882 GCF_000325575.1 Pteropus alecto
CTCCCCCACCCACACAGCGCTGCCTCAGAGCCTTACCCCCGCCCCCGTGTACCCTTTCAGGACTGTCCTGGAGACCCCTACCCCAAACTCTTTACCCTCTGTTTTGCCCACCCCAACCTCCTGTCACCCAAACTATTCCCATCAAGTCCTTCTCCAATGACTCACTCTTATCACTCAGAACCTCCTTCACCTCTAGATTTCTCCACTCCTCCCGGGGACACCCCTCCCCTTCCCCGGTGGACCCTGCCCTGTCACCCATAGACTCCTCAACCCCAAGACCACCCCTTCTCTCTACGTCCTCAACCTTCCTCGCAAAACCCTTCTCTTACACTTTCCCCCAAAATTCCCTTGCAGAGCCTTGCCTAGGAGCCCTCTGAGTATTCACTTCCCTCTCTTGGTTAAGCTGCAGTCGGCCAGGTTGATCCCTGTAAAGGTCCCATGTTTCCCTTTGTAATTAAAAAGCAATCTGTAGGGAGACGCTTAGAGACTATGTGAATTCCCTGGTTTCGTTTGGGAAGATGGAGAGCAGGAGAAGACTAGTGAGAGTTCCGCCTGAAGGGACAGGAGAGGGATTGGTACGGACTGAGGGCGGGATGGCTAACCCGCCCCGGGCCCATGTTATTGTGTTGTCTTCTCACCCTTAACACTCTCCTCTCTTGGGTCGTCTGGCCCTTTCTTTTGTCTTGTGTTCCCATCCTAACCCTTTGTCAACAGAACTTCCTCACTCAGCCCTGGTTGCTCTGATCCAATTCTTTTCCACATTCTGTTTTCTTGATGAAACCTTGCTTCCTCTCTCTTGATATAATTAAGAACACAGATTGTGGAGTCAGGTGCATCCAAGTTTGAATCCCAGCTCTACTACTTAAAAGCTGTACGATGCTGGACCAATAACTTAACTTCTCTGTGCTATAGATTTTATAGCAAAAAAATAGTAATAGCACCTACTTCACAGGGCTGTGGGGAGAATTAGACAAGGTAAAGCATGCAAAACACTTAGAATAGGGTCTAGCAGATACTAAGTGCACAATATTATTATTACCAGACCCAAGGCTTTTCTCATCACTTTTCCCTTCCTGAGACCACCACACGCCTGTCTTTCCGTTCCTTTCATCCTCCAAGCTTGGCCACCTCCACCCCTTCAACCCCTACCTTCCCACACCTGACTCCTTATTCCGCTTCAAGACTCAGCTTTAAGTTTACCTTAGGTGTTAGAGTTGATACTTCTCTGTCTCAGCACCCTATCCACATCCTTCAGAAAATGACATATTTTGTAATTATTTTTTGTCTCCCGGGTTATTGTCTATCTCCTCCACTGTAAAAGCAGCCTGAGGGCAAGGACTGAGTCTGAATGCTCACCCCTGGCTCACCCAGCATTTGCCACAGTTGGAAGCTTTCAGTGAATATAGTGTTAATCTCAGCTCGCTTATTAATTCCAAAGAGTGGAGGGGAACCTGGAGGTCACCACTTTAACCATGAATCAAACTTATCAATAAGGAACCAACTGGGCCTCTGACATGATGTACCGAGAAGGGACACGACATCTGCCAAAAATGTGTAACTTGAATCTAATCACAAGGACACGATCGGACAAATCCAAACTGGGGGACATTCTACAAAACAGCTAGCTTGGACTCTTCAAAAATATCAATGTCACAAGAGAAAACAAAACAAAAGTCTAAAGTAGTATCCTCGATTAAAAGAGACGGAGAGATAGAACTAAGTGACGTGTATAGTTCTGGATTCGATCCTGGATGAAGGGAAGGAGGGAAGGAAGAAGGAAGGAACATAGAAAGATACAGCTAAAAGAACATTTTTGGGACTTTTGGGGTATTTGAATATAGGATGCACGTTACATGGTATTGTGTTGTATTGGTATTAAATGTTGTGAGTGTGAGAATTATATTGTGGTTATGCAGGATCATCTCTTGCTCTTAGGAGTTTTCATGCCAGTTGTTTGGGAAAGAACTATCATAGTATCTTGCAGCTTACTCTCCAATGGTTCTCCAGAAAAATATGAGATCCCGTGAGCCCAAGCAAACATGGGGGAAGGGAGCACTTAGAGATAAATGTTGAGAATTGGAGGATGTAGTTGATGCAGATTTGAAATTTTTCAAAATAGAAACTGGAAGAAAATAAAGCGTTTGTGGAGTAAGTGGACTTTGGAATTAAATTCCCAAAGCTGCAAACCTCTCTAAATGCTTTCACACAAGAAGACACAGACATTCTCAAGCCCTGAACGCAGCCCCTTAGAATTTCTTTCTGGCAAGTCCCTGTGAACTAGTCTAGACCAGAGGTTCTTAATCTTGAGCCCTTGGATGAGTTTTCTGGGTTCCAGGAACCCCCGACACCATGTGCAAAATTTGTGGGTCAGGGTGTGTGCGTACGTGCATTCTTCCCTCAGCCTCCATCAGATTCTCAAAGGAGGCCATGACCCAAAAATGCTTCCAAACCACTGGTCTAACCACCTTCAGCTGGAGCACCATTCCTCGCCTCCACCCTCTCCCTCCTCTGACTCCATCTACCCTCCCTGCACCTTCCTCTCATCCTCACCGCCTAACCCACACCCATCTCATGTAACCTGCTCCCACACCTGCCATGATGCCTGAGGATTCACCCACACATCGCTCTGGTGCAACAGGCTCCTGAGTTTGGCTGACACTTCACTAACTCAGCCCTGAAACTTGCAGTCAGTCCTCCCACAACCAAATGGAGTATGTTTTTATGCTTTGTTGGTAGGTAGGTTGGGCACCTCATGAAACTAGCAAAGACCCACCACCTCTTCTTCCTGCCGGGCCACCATTAATGTGCCTGGCATGAGTTAAGATGAGCAATTGGCGACAGTACCACTGCAAGCCTTACTGAAGGAGCAAATCTCACTTGGCTATGGAGAAGAACAGGCTGGTGGCTCCTTATAGGGATGGGTGACAGGGCAGGGAGGCTCAGTGCACCAGAATCGACTTCTCCTAATTACTCTGTGCGTGTGGGTTTGGGGGTGACTATAATTCAGGGTTACACAAGGCAGATGAAAAAGAGCATCATGAGTCAAATGGCCCAGCAATTTTACACGAACTCCTACTATGCCTCCAGATTCTATTCAAACAACCCCCCCCAAAAAAACCCCAAAACAAAACAAAAACAAAGAAAAAATTTTAATCCTTAGAAGAACACCTTCTGTCTTCATAAGGCCCACTTCCAAAACATTCGAGAGATTTGTAGGCTTTTATCCTGTATTGCTCGTTCTAAGAACCTAGTCTAAAAAAGTAATGTAAATTAGGATCAAAGAATTATATTAATAGAGGTGACGATTTGTGTGTTCGATATCATTGAAACCTGCAAAATCCCTGAGGCTAAAAATCATGGAATTTAGACTTTAAATGGGTGAATCGTGTGGTATGTGAATCGTACCTCGAGAAAGCTGTTTAAAAAATACTATGAGATTGGAGCTGTTGTAAGGATTCCCTTTTTGCAGTCAAGGAAACTAAGACTCTAGTGACACATATAGTTGAGGTGGAGTCAGGATTTGAACCCAGGTCTTTCTGACCACGTAGTCCATTTCCTTAAGCTCTTTCTGATTCAATACGCTCCCAAACGATCCAAAGACATTCATCATAAAAATCAGCATCTTTAATCATGAAAATGTATCTCAAAGAGAGATAACCAGAGTGTGTCCTATATTTAGTAGGTAAGTTCTCAGGCCTTAACGAATGCATGGAAAAAGAACTGGAAGGAAATAGATTAAGTGCTTTGGGGTCTTGAAATCTTCGTTCTCAATTTTACTTTAATAGTAACAAAAAAGAACCATGTTTACAGACCGCTGATTATCCTAGCCCTCCCCCCAGTCATTTGTGAGTTAATGGGGGCTTTTCACCAGTTGGGAAGAGGTAGAGGGTAGGAGAAGAGGGTCTTAAGTTCTCTCTGTATTCCAAGGAGTCCACAGGGAATGCTGGACGCTCACTCTCGGAGTCTCTGAGGCTCCAGACAGGTCAAAAACTATGTGTTCATTTGGGCCCCACTGGCTGCACTCAAGCTGGGTACATTCGCACACCACTTGTTGAGGGATATCACTTATTGATTTTTTTTCTAATCATCCTTACAGTGTGACCCACTCTGCCCTCCACCCAGAAAGTGCCCTCGAGGGGCTAGAAGTGATAGACACAAAAATTTTCTGCTGGTCTCCGGTGGGTCCCCCTTTTTTTTAACTCAGCCTTGTCTGACTGGGAAAGGGGGCACGCTTTTAGCTTCTGTCCCTCAACACCCTCCTATTCCCAGAAGCTCAGTGAACTCAAACGCTCCTAACACTCTCGGGGGAAGGATGGCTAAACTCATTCAAACTAAAATGTAACAGCTCTCTAAAAGGGATTTGCATTTTAAAGAGGGTCAGGACTAAGAAGTCTTGAAGAATGAAAGGATCCTTAATCCTAAAGTTATAGGTGATAAAAAGGTGGAGGGGAAAGTAGACAGTATTTCCTTGAAAACCACACCTGCTCTGAGGTTGCAATGGGCACTTGGAGAGGAGTGGGCTGAACTCTATAGCAGTGGGCACTGTGCACCCCCCATCCCACCCC
>NW_006433950.1:8072946-8075075 GCF_000325575.1 Pteropus alecto
CATCCTCTTCCTGCCAAACTGCTCTTCCAAATTGTCCAGAATCACCATCAACGCCCACGTTCCATCCATCACTAAGTCCAGCTGGCTTTCTCTCCAGATGGCATCTCGCTGCCTCCCTCTTCTCTTGACGACAGACGTCTTTGCCCTGATGTTATCTTGCATCAACCCGGCCTCGGGCTTTCTGTGGGTCCTTTTCTGCAGGTGCATCTCTGGGCTGTCAGACTCAGCACATGCTAGCCTAAGGAGCCTTAACCTGAGTCGGTGGCTAGAACACAGCGGGTTCGTAAACTTGGATGAACAAAATTACACTAACCTCTAAATAAAATGTAGCATTTCCTTCCATTATAAATGTGATGAAAACAAAAACAAAGCACAATAGTATTAGCGGTACCTGTGAGTTTGTCACCAGCAGAAATCACAGATATTTGTGCGTCACTTTGACAATGGGTATTATTTTAAAGCAGGAAAGTTTATTCTATAGAAGGACCAGATGCTCTGATGGTTGAAGGCAAAAGAATTTGGAGGGATCCTCCTGACCTTGGGCTTTCCCCCTGTAATCCAGCACCCTCTGTTCTTCACCTTAGGGCATCTGTTTAGAAGACTCTGAAACTGAGATTTGATAGCTTTTTATTTCCCCCATAGATACCAACGGCTATACCCTGAAGATTAAGAAAACATACACACACAACAAAAACAACAACAACAAAACCCAACAGAACTAAAAAGATGTCGCACCTGCAAGCTCTACTTTTTGTTTTAGGAAGTGCATTATTTCTGGATGCAGGAGTCTTCCTGTTTGACTGGAAGATGACACGGAAAGCCCGGATGCTAGTGATGGGCCTTAGGAGTGTGGGAGCCCGCCAGCTCTGCTGCCCACGGGAGCACAGAGTACAATGGAAGTTTCCGTGGATGACCTGCCAGTCCCAGAAAGCACAATCCAAGCCAAGAAGAAAATCAAAACTCCACACCTGTTAGGTGGGGACCAATCCCTTTGTAGAGGAAGTGGAGGAGGAGACACAGACAGCGGTGAGGGACGGTTGGGAGAAGGTGGGCCCGGCCGCACGCACACTGGACATCGGTGGCATTGAGGAGAAAGAGGGAGAGGCAAGCAGGAACTTGCCCTAATTAGCACAAGAATCGAGTCACTCTGCTCACACCATAATCCTTAGACCTCATTCTAATTTTAGCATTTGCCCCAACAATGTCCTTTAGAGCAAAAGAATCTCCTCCAGAATCACATGTGGCATTTAGTTGTCATGTTTCTTTTTTTTTTTTTAATTGAAAGATAATTGACATATAACATTATATTAGTTCCAGGTCTACAACATAATGATTCAATACATGTACATACTGTGAAATAATCACCAGATTAAGTCTAGTTAACATCCCTCTACACATAAAGTTACAGTCATCATGTTTCTTTAATCTCTTTCAGTTTAGAACAGTTCCTCAGTTTCTTTTTGAAGATGAGAGGGCAATTCTTTTGTAACCTGTTCCTCATTTTGGAGTTATCTGATGTTTCTTCATGATTCGATTCAGATTATGTATCCTTGGCAGTAATATCACATAAATAATGCTAAGTTCTTCTCCTCCATCTTATCATCAATCACTTCATTATCAAGGTAGCATCTCCCAGATTTCTCCACCGTAGTTACTTTTTTTTTTTTTTAAAGAATATATATTTTATGAGGAGGTATTTTGAAAATTGTGTAATTATCCTGGTCATGGTCCAACTTTCTGTTTATTTAGTCACACTGGTGTGGACTCACAGACTCCTATTTTATTCAATGAGCTATAATCAATTACTGTCATTGGTTGTTTTGATGTGGCTCGTGAGAGCCTCTTCAGACTGCTCCTGTGTCCTTTTGATGTATTCCATCATCCTTTGAGTACTTTTAAATTTTTTGGCATGAAAGATGTTTTAAGGCTCGTCTTGAGTTACTTTCCCTGGCCCAGGCCTGGAATCAACCATTTCTCCAAGGCTTTCTGATTCCTTTTAAGTGAAGGATAGTATTTCAAAGCCCAGATCTGGGCACAGGGTATGCTTACTGTTGTTGGACTTTTGCTGCTCCCAGATCTTCTCCAGTGGACTGAGCTGTATGTACACACACACACACACACACACACAC
>NW_006433950.1:8075099-8089683 GCF_000325575.1 Pteropus alecto
AGGACTGAGCTGCATGTACACACACACACACACACACACATACACACACACACACACACAGTCTTCCATCTGTATTCATTTCTATATATATATGTATATATATATATATACATATACACATACGTGTGTGTGTGTGTGTGTGTGTATTGAAAACCGTGAATTCACTCCATATCCCCAATTCCAATCTAACGCCATAGAATCCATTCTAGTTTTCTCCCTTTCTATCTTTGCAACCCTCTTTTTTGACAGCGAGCAATCTGGTGCAGGCAGGGCTCTCTTAACTGGAGGAAGGAGTGTTAAGAAGGACCTCCCTGAAGAGGTCCTTTTAAGCTGACCCGTGAAGGACTCGAGGGTATAAGCCATGCAGATTCTGGAGCAGTGCTCTGGGCAGTGCACCACACACATCACAGTGGCCCTGAGCAGAGGCACGCTGTGTGTCTGAGGAACAGGAGGAGTCCCGTGGCTGAGCCAGCAGGCAGATGATGTCAGCCAGGTAAGAGGGAGATAGTAGTTCAGGTAGCAGCTTGTAGACCATTGTAAGGACGCGGAGTTTTTTTAAATGACAAAGATAGGAGCATTTCAAATACAAGAGAGGCACCGTTTTATAAAGGATTGCTCCGACTGCAAATATGAAAGCCGAGAGACCAGTGGAGACGGCTGCAGTAAACCAGTGAGAGAAGCATGGTTGGGAAGGTCGAGAAATGGGCAGACTGGGGAATCCTTTTTAGGGGGAGCCAACAGGGTCTATGATACATGAGATAAGGCATGTGAAGTGTGAGAGATAGATGGTGGCCCTGTTTGTTAAATAAGTAAAATAGAAAGGTTGTCTGCAACGTATTTAGCATATTGGGTGACGTATGATAAACTAATTGTGATCACTGTTTGTCAACGGATGAATGAAGGTGTAAACTTTCCCAGCAGGCTCTGTTTCCCCATATATTCAATTCTGGCCCATCCTGCATCCTGGAACAATACCCTTTGAGGAAAGCTACCCCTTTTCAGCTAGAGCTCCCTCCCATCCCTCCCCCACCCTTCCCAATGAGTCAAAGCTCCCACTTCCGCTGAGCCCTGTCTCTGCAGGGTGTGGGTCGGCATCTGATAAGCTAATTCACAATAAGGTAATGACTTCTTGCAAGATGCCTCCCTCTCCCAGAGGTATGCGCATTTTTTAAAAGGCAGCAACTTATTTACTTAGCTCCGGGAATGTGGTGGAATCTCTGACAGTGTGGCAAAGTGGCGGAGGAGGTCATTTTATTCTGCGCAGCACTTAAATGACACCTTACAGACGTAAGGGACCTCTTCACAGTGGCCCGGGCTGCATTTCTCCTGTCCCCTGCCTTGCACAACAATCCTAGGTGTTTACCACCTCTGTTTACCATAAGAACATGATCCGTTTGGCCGAAAAGTTCACTGCCCTGCCCCTTTGGGAGCCCTCCTCTGTGAGAAGGCTCAGCAGGCCATTCACTCATCCATCAGACTCGACCCACTAAGAGAGACTTAGACCTCAAGGCGACTGTGCTCAGTGCCTCGACTGCGTGTAGAATTGGTTTCTGTGCAAGAAAGGTTGAAGAAGCAAGGCCTCTAAAAGCACCATGAGATACCACTTCACATCCACTAGGATGGTTATAATCAAAAAGATAGATAATAACAATTATTGACAAGGACATGGAGAAATTGAAACCTTCCTACACTGCTGGTGGGAATGTAAAATGGTACGGCCACTTTGGAAAACAGCTTGGCCTCGGCGGCTTCTGAAAAGGTAAGATGTTAAGTTATCGTATGATCCATAAAATCCACTCCTGGGTATCTACCCAAGAGAAATAAAAACACAGCCACACAAAAAACTTGTCACTAATATTGATAGTAGCATTTTTCATGATATCCCGAAAGTGGAAACAACCCGTATGTGCATCACCTGATTAAAATGTGGTGTAGGTAACCAGTGGGCTATTATTCAGCAATAAAGAGAAGTGAAGTACTGATGTGTGCAATAACATGGATGGATCTTGAAAACATGCTAAATGAAAGAAACCGGAAACAAAAGACTCACATGTTTTTTTATTCCAGTCATAGAAAATGTCCAGAATAGACAAATACATAGAAACAGAATGTAGATTACTGGCTGCCAGGGGCTGGGTGGACATGGGAAGTGACTGCTAAAAGGATTTCTTTCGGGAGTGATAAAAATGTTCTAAAATTGATTGCACAAGTCCGTGAATATACCAATAACCACAGAATTGTACGCATTAAATGGGTGTGTAATACGTGAGTTATATCTCAAAAAAGAACTTATATATTTGAAAAAATGAAAGTGAGGAAAAAGAAAAGAGAGAGGAAAGAAAGAAAGGAGGGAGGGAGGAAGGAAGGAAGGAAAGTAGAAAGGAAGGAAGCCAGGAAGGAAGGAAGGATGGAAGGAAGGAAAAAGCAAGGTCACACAGAAGAGGAAACTGGGCCAGGTACAATGAGTGACTAATGGAAATACCCAGGTCTCTGGGGACTGACCTTGCCGTCCTAGAATGTAGATGGGCGAGGGACAGAGGAGAGGTGCCAAGGGGACCGCAGAGACCATGGCCACTTTCCCTTAGGAACATATTGCGCAGAATTTCCTTGAGGAACCAGGGAAAAGAATGAGGATATTAAGAAAAATTATCACGAACTTGGAAATAAGGCAAAACGAGGCCCCGTGGCCTTTCAGCGCGTGCTGGAGCGTTGTCTAACACCACGCCTGGATTATTTCATCGTCTAGAGGATGTCCCTATGTTCTACTTGAACTTTCCTGTTGATCTGGGCCCAGATTCTGTAAAGTTGTGTGCTACTTTTTGTTCGGTAGACATGCAAATGATTTTTGTCTGGTAGAAAAGATAACCCCAAAGGTTACAGTTTTATTGCCCTGTAAGATATTAATCAGTTTTGTTTCTAACCTTGCAAACTGATTTCAGTATGCCTTTCCTGATGCACAAAATAACACCTTTTCTTCTAATTCTCCTTTGTATCTTCTTTTACCATCCTGTGTTTTCCCTAATTAATAAGTTATATATATCTTGGGGTCATGCTCCTTTGCATGGAGTCATGTTTTTAATGTTCTTGAAGTTGCACTGTGACAGGGACCAGAAGCCGTTTGCTGTTCAGTGGTTTCTCCTCATCCACGGTTTTACTTGCTGTTACCTGCGGTCGAGCGGAGTCTGGAAACAGTCAATGGAAAATTGCAGAAATAAACAATTCATAAGTTTTAAATTCTGTGCTGTCCTTCCTGCTCCATCCTGCCTGGAATGTGACATACTCCTTTGACTAACGTATCCACAATGTATACACTACCCACCTGTTAGTCACTTAGTAGCTGTCTTGTATCCCTGGTATCACAGTGCTTGTGTTTGAGTCACCCTATAGTAGCCTAAAGCTACGTCACAATGCCTACGTCATTCACCTCACTTCATCTCATCGTGTAGGCATTGTCATCTTACATCATCCTAAGAAATAGGGTGAGTACGTTACAATAAGTTATTTTGAGAGAGAGAGTGAGACTATATTCACATAACTTTTATTATAGTACATTGTTATAATTGTTCTGTCTTATTACTAGTTGTTGTTGTTATTAATCTCTTACTATGCCTAGTTTATAAATTAAACATTATCATTAGGTATGTCTGTATAGGAGAAAACATGGTATATAAGGGTTCAGTACCACCCATGGTTTCAGGCATCCACTGTCTTATTACTAGTTGTTGTTGTTGTTAATCTCTTACTATGCCTAATTTATAAATTAAACGTTATCATTAGATATGTCTGTATAGGAGAAAACATGGTATATACAGGGTTCAGTACCACCCATGGTTTCAGGCATCCACTGGGGTCTTAGAATGTATCCCCTGCAGATAAGGGGGGACTGCTGTATTTCAAAAATGGTACTGACAAGTGATCACCTTCATCAGTATAAACAATCAAAACTTGAGCACTAAGGTGGATCCCTCTGCATGCACAAATAAGGAGCGATTAGAAAGGACTCTAAAGAAAGAAGAGTTATTACAATATTATCATATGAAAAGAGATATTTTGCTTAAAGTTTTATACACATGCATGCATTGTGTATATATATACACACTCTATATACATATATACACATACACAAATATATATATCTTACATGGAGGAAGAGAGAGGAAAAAGACTGGCAGACTACAAGAATAATTGCCAAAATTATGTTAATAGTAGTTATCTGGAGGCGATCTGAAGGGAAATTTTTTATTTTCTTCCCTGTGCTCTTCTGTATTTGCCAATTTTCAATAATAAATATGTATTATATTTGAAAGTTTTTCAGTTCTTTAAAAGAAAATTAGCAAATAAACTTGATAGAAAAAAAAAAACTGGGAGTAAGTTAAGAGAAATTAACCCCCTATCTGGGCACACAGCGGAACGGCATGTTAGGACAACGTGTCCTCCCCTAGAAAATCATAACTAGTTGTGACAGAAACAAAGGAAGCAAAAACAGCTAACTAACCAGGTTACAGGTTGCTAAGAGGACTTCAGATAGATTTGCAGTAGTGGTTTTCAACTGCGGGTGATTTGCAGCCATTTATATTAAGGGAAAGCATGGAAATATAATGCTTGCAGTTAAAACGAATAGATTAAGGACATGGATTTTCTTCTGCCTTCTTCCCAGAGCCCTACACATCCAGAGTAAATGAACAAAAAAGGTATCAACCCACAAAAGAACCAAGAACAGGAGAGAGCGCAATAGCAGATGAGAGCTGTTCACCAGCTCGGGGCGGCGGAGAGCAGGTAAGTAAGAAAGCTGAAAACGCACTCAGCGACTTTGTTTGAAAAGGAAATGGATTTCTTTCTGCTGGATACTTGACTTCCATCTGGTGGGAAATTGGCATAATATGCTGTTTCCCACACCTCCCCCCTCCTTTACTGCTATCTGTTGGAAAATTATCATACTAAATAGACAAAGTGATAATGTTTACAAGGTGAATGACACTCCTAAGATGTGGTTCCACTGTGTGTTGCCCAGCTAGCACATCTGTCCATGGAAGACCCGCAAGAAGCAGGAAGATTCATGGACTAAAACCCCAGAATGCTAGGAATCGAGTCGGAATGATGTGTCTGAGATGGAGAGGGATCACCAACAGAAACATGGCTTGGAATCCTATATAGGGAGCAATGAGATCATCGTGTACTTTCCAAAGATGGCCACGACAGCATCTCCTGTTCCACGTGCCGTTCCACAATGTGACTGTGTGTGCCACTCCTTCTTTGAGAGATGGAGTCTTGTGTCCCCTCCCTTTGGATTGGGGCAGGCTTGTGACTCCCTTGCAACAACAAAACTCAGTGGAAGTGATGTTGTGTAATTTCCGAGGCTGGAACTCTTGTGCTGGAATCCTAAGCCTCCATGTGGGCAGCATGGCTGTTTTGAGACTGCCATATTGTGAAGAAGCTCAAAGTAACCCTTATGGAAAACACCATGGAGTGGACTTGAGACTAGAGAGGGCGGGGTGGGGGGCAGGGGTAGGGAGATGGATGCTGGACCTTTGTTATTCCAGTGTCAGTTAGCTTCCGGCTGCAACCTCATGAGAGATTCCAAGCCAAAAGCACCCAGCCAAGCCTTTCCCAAATTCTTTGGCTACAGAAACTATGAGAGATAATAAAATGAATATTATCGTTTTGATTAATTCTGGGTGACTTTGTACTTAGCGACATAACTGGAATAACCACCTTGGGCTCATTTCGGACCTTGGTAGAAGTTTGTTCTACAGAAAAATAGAACCAGGAGGCTCCAGACCTAAAAGACAGCAGAAGACAGGGAGGGACACTATACTAAGAACAGGAATGTATGGGACAGTCTGTATGCTGACTAGGAAAAGCTCTGCTCTCTCCTGCAGCTTGGCTCTAAGGATGCTCCCAGCCGGGTACATACCCTCATTGCAGTGGAAGGCTGGAGAGTTACCCCTGGAAAAAAAAATCAGAAAATCGACCTGTAGAAATTATGGGCCAAGCTAAGGCTCCATGTAGCTGCAAAGTCTCAAGAGTGAGGATTTTAAAACAGATGTTACGTTCTCGCTGTAATTAACATACTCAGAGAGATAACAAGGTATTGCACCCAGGAGATGAGAATAAGATCCCATACATTTTTTAAGAGAGTGTCTGATTTGGTTTCTCATAAGCAGACTTTGAGACAATGATGCCAGGGCAAGTGATTGTTGATAGGAAATCCCAGACAATACTGGTCGAGGAGTTGGGAAGTGAGCCAGGGAAGGGAAAGAAGCCAATGAAAGGTGTGTTATTCTAGCCAGTTACTGCTGTGGGCATCTGAGCTTGATCTTG
The DNA here is from genome assembly GCF_000325575.1 of Pteropus alecto. Taxonomy (NCBI): domain Eukaryota; kingdom Metazoa; phylum Chordata; class Mammalia; order Chiroptera; family Pteropodidae; genus Pteropus; species Pteropus alecto. Next base: position 8,081,421 of record NW_006433950.1, read on the forward strand.
CTTGGGAGCCCTGGGAGATGGTGCAGAACAGCCTCGGAGGGACTCTAATCTGTGCACAAGGACCCACCAACTGCTTCCAAGGGAACTGACCTTCATCACTTCCAGTTTGTCCTGCACTCAAGCAAGACAAATGTTACTTGGAAGAAAACAGCCCTTGGGCAAAACATCACAGATATTCGCAGTAAATAGCCTTGGGCAGCGGGCTGGGGGTGAATGCCAAGGGCTAATGCCAACAGTGTCTGCAACAAGAAGCGATCCGAAAACACGGAAGAGTTTGTAAAAAAAAAAAAAAAAAGAAGAAGTGAGAGCAGAAATAAAACATTCAAGGAAAGGAGAGAAGGAAAAGTGGAAGATAACCTAACTGAATGGATCTGGGGTGCAGGATGGGCTTTAGGAATATTTAAAGCTCCCTGGGTGCAGGTAAAGTTGAGAACCACTGCTTGGCAGGAAAAAAATCCTTCCAGGTCACAATAATGTAAACAGAGAACACCGATTTAACCAGAAAATCCTCATGTAACTATACGAGAACGGAGAGAGGGGAGGCGAGTGGGTGGGGGTGGTGAGTATAAAACATTAAATCTGCATGTGCCACCATAGCAGACAGTAGATCGTGTCTCAGGTTGATAAATCAGAAAATACCATATAAGCATCACATTGAGAAATAGGGAGGTAAGTGCCAGAGAAACAGCTGAAGAGTAGTAACTCATTTTCTCAGAGGAGCAGGTCTTGGAGGGATGCGTGCGTGCGTGCGTGTGTGTGTGTGTGTGTGTGTGGTGTAGGGGGATATATTACTGATATTTGAGATAAACACTGTAATATTATTTGATTTTTTTTAATACCATGAAAATGCATGAATTTGATCAAAATTTTTAAAAATAATTTTTATGAAGGGACAAAAGAAAAAATTGGGAGCCACCTACTCGTCTGTCAACAGGGAAAGGCTAAATAAATATAATGCCATGCTTAGAATGAGGTGGTTGTATATGTCCTAACATGGACATATCTTCAAGATTGATAGGACTATGACTGGCAAATAATAGGTGTGATATGCCAGCATTTATATAACACACATGCACATGAAATAGAGCTATGCATTTCCCATGGAAATAGAATACAAATAAATACACATAGAGAAAGGTGGACTCGGATGGGGACGGAAGTCAAGACAGATTTCGTTTTGTTTTATTTTTCCCCCAAAAGGCAAAATTTTGTATTACTTCTAAAATTAAATTAGAATTTTAAAATTGAATATGCCTCAAGAGAATGAGAAGACAAGCCACAGACTGGGAGAAACTATTTGCAAAAGACACATCTGATGCACTGTTATCCAAAATATTCAAAGAACTCTTAAAACTCATAAAACAGTAAGAAAACCCAATTAAAAAATGGGTCAAAAACCATAACCGATACTTCACCGAAGAAGATATACAGAGGACAAATAAGCATATGAAAAGATGCTTCACACCAGTCATCAGAGAAATGCAAATTAAAACAATGAGACACCACCACACACCTATTAAAATGGCCAAGATTTTGAACACTGGCAACACCTAATGCTGGTGAAGATGTGGAGAAACAGGAAACTCTCATTTATTGTTGGCAGAAATGCAAAATGGTACAGCCACTTGGGAGGACAGTTTGGCGGTTTCTTACAGAACTAAGCACACTTATCATAAAATCTGGCAATTTCACTCCTTAGGATTTACCCAAAGGAGCTGAAAACTTATGTCCACACCAAAACCTGCACGTGGATGTTTATCACAGCTTTAGAAGCAACCCAGTTGTCCTTCAGTAGGCGAATGGATAAATAAACCGTGACGTTTCCAGACAGTGGAGTATTATTCAGCACTCAAAAGAAATGAGCTATCAAGCCGTGAAAGGACATGGAAGAACCTTAAATGCATATTGCTAAGTGAAAGAAGCCAATCTGAAAAGGCTACATACTGTATAATTCCAATGATGTGACATTCAAGAAAAGGCAAAATTATAGAGACAGTAAAAGGATCAGTGGTTGCCAGGGGTTAGGGGTGGAGAAAGGGGTGAACAGACAATGAAAATACTCTGTATGATACCCTAATGGCAGATAAATGTCATTACACATTTGTCTAAACTCGTAGAATGTACAATACCAAGAGTAAATCACAGTGTAAACTATGGGCTTTGGGTGACAACGATGTGTCAGTGTAGGTTCAGCAGCTGTAACAAATGCACCCCTTTGGCTGATAACGAGGGAAGCCATGTGTGGGTGCAGGGAGTAGACAGGAAATCTCTGCACCTTCCTCTCAATTTTGCTGTGAACCTAAAACTGCTCTGAAAAAAAAAAAAAGTCCTCATTGAATATGTACTACACAGAATCTGAATGTTCCACAAGGAGAATGGTTAATGATGGTTTCTTTGGGGCATGGATTGAGATGGAGAAGAGAGAAGGAGGGAAGACTCTCTTTTACCTCTATTCATCCAGTGATAATTGCTTTACAAAGACTGTAATAGTCTGAAAGGCTTTTGAATAGAATGGGGTTCTGGGGTTCTGGGTAGTTCTGGCTGGCATGTGTCTCCTGCTTTTGACACGGGAGGAGGGTGAGGGTTCTGGCTTGGCAAGGGCAAGGCCCAGCTCCAGGGAGATCTGGTAGAACCAGCAGTGACAGCAGAGGGCATATTGACAGAGTGACTCACTTTTCAGGAGGGCTAGAGAAAGCTCCCTCCTGTCCTTCAGGTGAGCTGCCCATGGGGCTGCAGCCTACAGAGTGCCTTGTTTCAGCAAGGAGTCCTTTCTAAATCCATAGGGACCATCCGAATCCAGGCCTTTGCACAAAGCTCTCTTGGAGCCAGCCTGCAGGTAAGGCTTGGGGAGGAATCTGGGGACCCTTTGGACTAGGGGTGGGGTACAGTTGAGAATAACGAAAGGTTTTCATTATCCCTTGAAGCTTCATTAATGATCTTTTAGTTTCCAAGAGCTTTGAAGTGCAGCCATTTTTTTATTTGACCCTCAGGACCACCTGTGAGGTCGATACAACTGGTGTAAATATCCCCATTTTTCAGATGAGGAGACTGAGGCCTGCAAAGATCAGACCGTTTCTCTAAGGGGCAAGTTAGCAGCTGAGGGCAGTGTCCTCTCAGCCTGGCCCACAGCCTCTCTCTGCTTTTTGATCTGCCATAGGGTCACCCCTTGAGAAGGAAACTGAAGGATATCTCTGTCCTCCAGACAGTGGCCTCGCTTCTTAGGATCCAGGCTGGCAGGGACAGAGGGACCCTCAGCCAAGCACTGGTCTCTGAGTGGGTGGTTGCTCATGAACTCACTCAGTGTTGATGGGACACTTGCTTTCGGCTAGAAAAATGACAAGCCTGTCCTCTGGGAGGTGGAGGCATGGAAGAGGTGCAGCCACAACCAGAGGCATTGCCCAAGGCAGAGGGAGAGGAAAAACGACCCCCAAGTTTCTTCCATTCTCTAGCCCACTGGGCTCCTGCAGGTGCCCTCCAGCTGATCCAGGAGCCTGGGAAATGCAGCCTGAAGGAGCTGGCCCTGCGTGATCCTCTCCAGGGAGGGAATAGAGATTTCAGGGCACACGGGGCCAAGACCAGCCCATGGCCTTTCGACCTAGGCATTTCAATAGCTCATCCAGTGCCCCGCATAGACCTGGGCTCCAAAGACGTGAGTGAATAAATGACTGTTGGGGAAAGGAGGGCACAGTGCTCCATGTCACTGACATTTTAAAAAGCGAATGCTTTGCATAGAGCTATTTGGCAGTATCTACTAAAGCTAAACACACTACGACCCGGCAATTGCGCCCCTAAGTGTATACTTATCAGAAATGTGTCCCTATGTTCATCGGAAGATATCTACTAGAATATTCTTAGCAATGCCTACTACAAGAGCCTCTTACCAGAAACTCTACAAAAACTCATCAACAATTAATGAAAAACACACAATGAAACACATTCAAACCCCTGGGTCTGAGGTTCTGCATCCTCCAATTCATCCAACCGTAGATAAAAAAATATTTTTAAATGTTACATTGTTACCGATGTGTACTACGTAATTAGGCCTATGACGGTTTGTCTTTCCTAATCACATACAGACTGTTTTTCCTTGTCATTATCCCCTAAGCAATACAGAGCAACAACTGTTTACATAGCATTTACATTGTATTAGGTATTATAGGTAATCCAGAGATGACTTAAAGTATAAGGGAGGATGTGCGTAGGTTATATGCAAATATTACATCGTTTTCTATGAGAGACTTGAGCACCCTAGGATTTCGGTATCTGTGGGGTGTCCTGGAACCAAGCCCCCTACAGATACCAAGGATGACTCTGCTGACCAGCCACGAGCATGAACGATGTGTAATTGCCTACATCAATGTGGCTGACTTCTCAACCTGATGGTGAGCGAAGGAAGCCAGACACAGAGGAATACGTGCTGATGATTCCGTTCATATAAACAGAAAATCAGGCAACACTAATGTCTGCCGCAGAAGTCACCCTTTGGAGTGGTAGTGACAGTAAAGGGGGCTTTGAGTGGCTTCTGAAGGGCTGGTTCTTCACCCATGTGCTGGTTACACAAGTGTTTCAAGCTACATATATTTATACCAAAGTGATTTGTGCACGTATTCTTGTATGGTATTCTTTAATAAAAAGTTTACTTTTTAAAAAAGCAAATACCCTAGTGGAGGGCCCTTTTTCTTTTTCCATTTCCTGTTTTCTCCTGTGTCAGCCCAGAGAGCTTTCCTGGAAACTGGGTGAAGGAGGAGGCTGGGCCTGGGTTCCTGGCCAAAGACAGAAAAAAACAGGCCCCAAGGCCTGGGCCCATTTTGAGCACCAAGCCTTGTGTGGAACCCTCATGGGCGTGGTCTCCTGGCTGCCTTGGTTACGCGCGCACGCACGCACACACACACACACACACTCTCCTCTGCAGCACTGTGATAATGTGGAATGAGGCTAGGTGAGGCTAGGTGACTTGCTCCAAGTTGCACAACTTTGTAAGTGACTGGGGCAGGATTTGAAGCCAAGTTGTATTGGCTCTAATGTGGGGAGGAGGCAAGAGAATTTAAAATGTTAATTAAGCGACTGCAACATGCTGATCAGCCCTGCAGCCAGGCCAGGAGGACGCCTGCAGAACAAAGGGAGATTTCTGCTGGGATTGCTAACAGTCCATTGCCCACACCTGGGGAGGGGAAACAGGAACCGACGGAGTCATCCCCTATGGCTAAAACCGTGGGGAACCTATGGATTAAAGGCTGGGAACTGCCAGCAGGCCTTTCACTCTACATATTTTTACCTTTTCCCACTACACACTATTCCCCTTCCTCACTGTATGCCCATAACAAAGGAAATGGGCTAACAAAGTCTTTTAAACTATAACTCACAGCAAGTAAACGATGATATATAAACTGATTATCCCCCCCCCCCCCCCCGCCCCCGCAACACTCAGGGTCCCTCTCAGTGCCTTTACTGTCTCTCTTATTGTCCTTGTCTCTACTGTCTCTGTCCCTCTGAGTCCCTCTCGGTGCCTTTACCCTGCCCCCCCTACTCACTGTCTTTCCACGTTTCTCTTGGTCCCTCTCACTCTCGCCGCTGAGAGGAGACCACACGTTGTCTACGGAGTGTGACCCCTTTTCTAATAAACTTTTGTTTTGACTCTAACGTTGGCGTGCGTGTTGAATTTTTTCTGCCCCCTCTGCCAAAGGACCCTCCTCTTCTTTCGGTGCAGAGTTTGGTCTCCCCCCACCAACTCTGGGAAATCTGCCCTGTCCTGCATCAGCTCCAGAGCCCAGGCTCTTAACCCCTTTGCTCCTGTGTGATCCGGAAGGAGCAAGAGACACAAGCGATGCTGACTATGGCTCCCAGCCCTTATCTGTATGCCTCTGATTCTAAGTTTCAAAGTCGGGGCTAGCTGGTCAGTGAGCTGGCTCCCGCTCTGACACTTTGCCAAGGCTTCCTGCCTCTGCCTCACCCTGGCTGGGACAAAGTCATTTCTACACATTTTATGACACCAAAGACATCTTTCTGGCCATGCCTGATGTGCCCCTCTTCTTCTGGATGAGGTCAAAGGCCTGTGTAGTGACCTGGGGATCGGCCATAGACCAAGGTCTCTGAAACTGAGAAGTAGGGAGTTGAGTCAAACAAAAGAAAAGCATCCAAACAACTTACAGTAGAGGCCAAAGGGGGCTCCTGGGGGACTGGGAGGAAAACCGGAAAGTGGACGTTAGTAACGACCTTCTTTGCTTTGTTCTTCTAACGAGGTGAAGCAGAGACCGACCTTCATTCAATTCCCCAAAAGGGCTCATTCCGCCCCCCGGGCCTCTGCGTGAGCTCTCTCCTCTCCCAAATCTACTCTTCCCTGGGTCTTTGCTTAGGGGCTCAGCTTGTGGGTGAGTTTGGACTATGAGTCTGACTCACCTGGATTTGAATCCTACTCAATCTTCAAATCTCAGCTTAGACCTCACTTGCTCCGGCTTTTCACACCCACTGGAAATCTGGGTACCTTGCCCTTCCTTCTTATACCACTTATCCCACTGTAATCCTTCAGACCGGAAGCTCCTTGGAGCTGGCATGCCAGCCTTGCGGCTCACTGCTGCAGGGCCAAGCACGGAGCAGGTGCTCCACAAACGTTTGTTGAAAGAATAGAGAGAAGGGCTCTGGCAGCCACTGGATAGTGTTCCACCTCACAGGGCTGATCCCTTTTCTATGACAGGCAAATAGCCGCTTGCCTGTGAGCCCGAGTTTCTTTATCTGATTTTTTTAGCAGTTTCCTTTTGGAGGAAGAAGAGGCCAGGCCCTCCTTCTTTATGGTTGAAGCTTAATACTTTGGGTGGATCTGACTGTATCATTCTTAAGTCTAAATGCATAGTGCTACAAAGATGCTAGGCAGGGGGCAGCATCCGCATGGAGACACTGCAGGCTGTCAGAAGAGGTGGCTCCAGAAAAGGGGAGGGAGCGGGTGGCCTCTGGGCTTTCAGCTGCTCTGAGACCCTTTCTGTTTGTAGCTGTCTAGAGTAGCAGAGGCATATTCTCATTGCTTCCCGGAGGAGAAATGTCTGCCTCTAAAAGAGAGTTTCTCAACCTCAGCGCCATTGACATTTGGTGGGGTGTGTGTATGTGTGTGTCGTGGGGGGAGGGGGTTGTCCTCTGCATAGAAGGGTGTTTAACAGTGTAATGGGTTGACTAGTGTCCCTGCCAAATTCATGTCCACCTGGAACCTCGGAATGTGACCTTGTTTGAAATAAGGATCTTTGCAGATGTAATTGCTTAAGGATCTTGAAATGAAATCATCTTGGATTTAGGGTTGGCCTTGAATCCAGTGACTGCTGAGAGGACAAATAAAGACACAAGGAAAAAGGCCATGCGAAGATGGAGATTGGAGTGAAAGGGCTTCAAGTCAAGAAGTGCCCAGTATTGCCAGAAGCCACTGGAAGCTGGGAAGGATTCTCCCCTAGAGCCTTCCGAGGCAGCATGGCGTTCGTTGCCAATGCTTGATTTTGGACTTCTAGCCTCCAAAATTGTGAGACGATAGATTTCTGTGTTTTTAAGCCACTCGTTTGTGGTCCCTTGTTACAGCAGTGCTGGGAAACTAATACAAGTGTCATCTCTGGCTTCTGCCCTCTAGATGACAAACGCACCTCCTCAGTTATAGCAAATGAAAAGTGTCTCCAGGTATTTTCAAATGTCCCCTGGGAGGGCAAAATAGTCCCCCAACCCCACTCCCCAATCACTGCTCTAATGGGCTGGATATGATGAGAGGGCAGAGCAGAGCGAGATGAACCTGGGTTTGAATCTCAGCCCCACCCAGAAGAGCTACGTGACCTTGGGAAAGTTGCTAAACTCTGAAGCTCAGTTTCCTCATGAGTAAAATGGCGGTTGAGAAGGTACCCGTATCTCACAGAACCATCAGGCAGATGCAATGAGATAATGTGTGGAACGTGCTTAGCATGGTGTCTGACACAGTGCTAGCACTCAATAAATAGTAACTGAAATAGTAATTGTTACTAGTGTTTTTATCAAGCAATAATATCACCTAATTGGTAATAAATATACTAAGAAGTAACAATGGCAATTATCATCATGATTATTTAAAGCCTGCAAGCCGGGTCAGTTTTTCACATAATAACCTACTATGGACTGCTGCCAAACCGAGGGGCCAAGAGCTGTTTTCTCAAAAGGCATGAAATTTCCTGCTGCAGATTGCATGCATGGTCTCTTTCCAAAACCCTAGGTCCTACATTGTGATTCTCCCACTAGATCTTCCTTAAAGCTTCACACTGCATCT
>NW_006433950.1:8089710-8105934 GCF_000325575.1 Pteropus alecto
CTCCTGCATTACGGCCCAGGAGAGAGGCCTTGTCCCGCCATAGCCTGGAACTGCTGCAGAGCCCTTTCTTGCCCTGGGCCTTCTTGGGACTGGCAGCCATTTGTATCGCTTGGCATGTGAGCATATTAAAGATTTCTAAACATGGTCTGCATTGCAACCAGAGCCCAAAGAGGCCTACCAGCAGAGATAAGAAGATGGTGGCAGAGGTCAGCCTCCCTGCTGTCATCTCCAGTAATCCACTCTGGCCCCAAACTTGTGCTCCTTAAGAAGCAAAACAAATGTCTTTTGGAGTTTAGTGACTACATGTTCCATGGGCTAGAAAGGGGGTGATCCTCACCCCATGCAGTTTATCACAGCTTGCTTTCTGACCACATTCGGCGCCCACCCTCCCTCAGAGAAGTTCTCCTATCCTGCCCTCTTCCACTCCGATGAGAGCAGACAGAAGGCCGCCCGGCCACCTTGCCCATCCTCGCCATGACCCACATCAGTTACCAGCATGGACTTTGGGTTCTGCTGGAGCTCGATTCCGTTCCCGTGTGGCCCAGGTAACTCATCTAAGTTACTCTATTCCACAGTTTCCCGATCTGTAAGACGAAGACAATACCAATTTCATAAGACTTCTGAGGATTATACGAGATGATGACCACTAAACGGTGTGAGGCGCCCTTTTGTTACTATTATCACTAGAGGTTGCAACAGCTGTTTGGGGACTATTTCCCCCGTTTTACTGGAAGCTCCTTAAGGGTCTGCTTTATACATTCTCCCAGGATTCTTAGGACGTGTTCAGAGCCTATTTAAGGCTGTCTCTTGAATTTATACCCATTTAATGTTCAGCCAGGGTTTTTCCTTCCAGGAATGCAGGATATTAGTATCTCAGAGAAACTGCAGTTAGTATGCATGAAGCATCAGGTGGTGAAGAGGGTAGAGGCCTCACAGTTCGCATTAACTTTCTGGGTCTCAATTTCCTCGTCTGGAGAATAGAGAATTATAGATACAATTACAAGGTTGTTGCAAGGATTTTCATAAACTATGCTTAACACGGCGTCAAGGGGATAGTAAGTACTGAGCAAACAGTTGCTGCTATTATTATCATTTAAGAATTATTGTTGAAGGAGTAAAAGTGAACGAACGTGCTCACGTGCCGGGTCAAGGCCAGAAACCTCGCTCTGGTCAGCGTGAAGGTCTGGGAGAGGGGAAGGGAGTGGGCGGAGCCTTCTGAATCCTCGCCCACTACGCATGCGTCCAGTCGCCCCGGCAACGCACCGCTGGGTCGCGATCGAAGTTAGACGAAGGCGCTAACCTCCCGGCGCTCTTGGCCGCGTTCGGCACTGGCAAGGGCCACTTCGTTAGAATGATGTCTGAAGATGACAGCGGGACGTCTACCACCGAGTTGCATGTCGAGGAAGACAACGAGCTGCCTATTATCCAGCTGTGCGGGCTGGTAGAAGAGTTCAGGTACCCGCTGGCCGGCTTCTGGGAGCGGCCCCTTCTCCCCTTGTGGCCTCGGTCCAGCACGGAGACGATCCAAGTCCGCATTTAACACTGAAGAGAGTGAGACCCCCCACTGTGAGGAAGGAACTTGCCTTTGCTCTTTAGCCCCGTGTCTGCACCGTCACTGAACTAGCAAGACGTCGTTGGAGCCAGGACAGGGTGGAAGGGTGAGGGCGTGGGGCCAGGTGACCTCTAAGCTCCTCTCCAATGGCTAAGATTCTCTGATAAAATTAATGTGGCAACAGGATTGAAAGGGGGCTGTTGAGATGTTTTTAGTATGAGGCATACTAAATGCCTGAACCAAGGTATAAGCATGGAGAAGGACAACAAAGAATGACTTGCCCAATATTCTGTACTTTTAGCAGTCTGTTTTATATCTACTATGTAGCAAATAAATTGCATATCAAGATCCCATGGTGTAGTTGAAGTAATGGTACAACATATTGGTCTCATGCGGAATATCCTGGCTCTGGCAGCTGAATAGATGTTACTTATATACACCTATAAATAGTTTACTAATAGCTACCATTTTCTGAGTGCTTATAATGTGCCAAGTACTTTGCATATAAGACCTTATATAATGAATGGCACGGTAACCCTAGGAGGCAGAGAGGTCAAGTCACTTTCCTAAGGCCACACAGCTAGTCAGTGGTAGTGCTGGGATTCAGACTCAGGTGTGACTCCACAGCCTGCAGTGGGAACATGACATATGCTGAAAAAGAAAGATGCTTTGATTTATTGGGCTTTCCATCCAGCCTTTTCCACTAATCTTAAAATTTAGCCAAACAGGAATTAGCTCAATAACTTATGAAAATATCAAAGCTGTTCTCTCTTATGTATATGTATGCATACATATGTGTATTAAGGATATATGCAATTATTCCATATGTTACATATAATAATAACATTTATAACTGTTATGTATAACTGTATATATTAAGTTAAAAAGGTCCTAATCTCAGCATATACAGAATAAACTAGGTCTGTCATCTCCACTTGTTTAAAAACCATTTATTGAAAGCTTCTCTATCATTTATAATAAACTTCCAGTGAATATTTCATCTACTGGTTGCTGGAAATTTAAAAACCCGAGAAATATAAACCAAAGAAAACATCTGAAGATTGTGGATATATGTAACTTCAAGACTGTAGTAATTCAGAAGGAATTTCACAAATGTGTCAGAAGAAACTTGAAGATGAAACTTGTAGCTTCATCTCAGCCACAGTTTCCAGTATAATCCCAGTGCTTTGAGTTTGTGGCCCATTAGATGTATTGAAAAAATATTTTAAACACTTATATAGCACTCACTGTGAGCCAGGCACTGTCCCGAAGGCTTTGTATTCCTTATTGCGACCCTAAAAGTTAGCTGCTGTTATCATTCCCATTTTACAGATGAGGAAACTGAGGCACCAAGAGGTTAAATATCTTGCAGAATGTCATACATAGCTAATAAGTGTTAAATACTAGTTATTTGGTGTGGAAACTCATGTTCATAGAATTTACTCGGTTATCCTCTGTCTTGCAGCTATGGAAACTCTGCTCTCAAAACTGAGACAGAGATGTTTGAAAAATATTACAACAAACTGGAACCTAGGGATCAGAAATTAAGAATATCAGAAATGAAGATATCAGGACCAGATTTTACACAGGTACACGATAGAGCTCGAAGAATTGTTCTGTTAGATGCAAGTCGTATTTGCGTATCTGCCTTTCGTGCGCCCTGTTCGGCCAAGTGGCATATGACTTTCTCTGTGTTCTAGTGACTCTTCCTTCTCTTTCAAGGTTTCTTGTGTGAAGGGAATCAGTTTAATTAAGAGTGGATTGATTCTCCCAGAACATCTTAGTTGATTTGAAACAATTCCGTTAAATGGGGGGACTCGAATGTTTTCATGGCTCAGCCAGCAACATAAAGAGGTGGAGTGGGCCAGGTGTGGGCACTGGAGAATTTCTCCCTTGTCCGAAAGGGCCAGCCAGGTGGCCCGATATTGCCAGAGCAGTTGATTTTCAAGAGAAGCTGGAGATCTGGATTACTTTGGCGGGTCATTAATTTTTTTAAATTTAAAACTGTAAGTCTATTATTTGAGGGCCAAACAATCCCATCTGGAGGCCCACACATTCCCTGGGGCTGCTTGTGACCTTCGGCTTAAATGCAAAGGAAATCCAACATTTTTGTCTATTTGTTTGTTTTTGCCGAACATCATACCTCCCCACCCCCACCCCCACCCATGCAATTTTCCTTCTTTGTTCGGTTCAGGAAGCACTGGGCTCCAGGCTTCTCCTGACATTGACCTGAGGGCTAATCTGTAGCAGGTTCACAGTCTCTCCATCCTTGAGACACTTTCCCTTATTTCTTTTTAGTTCATTGTTAAGCACAGGCCTTGAAGTATTTAGCTCAGTGCTTTAGGTTGGCTTGTGAAATAAACATCACCTCAGGCCTAATATCCAGAATCTTTTCGCATTGAATTTGTTCTCTCTGGCTGGCATTCAAGGAATTTCTAGCAGGCCAGGGTGGTCATTTTGATGCCCACCAAAGGCTGCTTTGTTACCAATTCCTACTTACAACGGCTTTGTTTCTCTTGAGGTGTAGTTGCGAAGCAGGCGCAGGTCCAAATCCCGCATAGGTGTGGACCGCGTGACGAGCCTCAGCGTCGACCAAAAATGTGAGCTTGTCCAAAAGGAGCTGGAAGACACGAAGGAGGAACTAAGGCACCTGAGGGCAAATGCCGAACGAGACCTGCAGTATCATGAGGTACACCTCTCTCTCTGTAGGCCATCCTCCCGGGGCTCCCCACTTCCCCCTCGTCGAGAAATGCTTATGGTCTGTTCTTCAGAGTGTTGCTATGTTACAAGAAACACAAGTAGATTAAGACAAATTGAGGGCCTACTTTTAAGGAACCTACCACCTGCTTGGGGAGACAACAGATTGTAAACATTTTTAAATGGAAAGTTAAAAAAAATACACAGATGTAGAGAGGCTAGCACAAGGAACCCCTATGTACTCGACGCCCACGTGCAACAGCCGTGAACATATGGCCGCTCTTGTTCCCTTCATCTCTCTACCAACGTCCCCCTCAGAATCAGCCAGTGGACTCTTATGAAGTGAATCCTAGATATACCATTTTTCTGTAAATATTTCAGTGTATGTCTCTAAGATATGGATCCTTTTAAAAAGCCATAACCACAGTAATTGTAAGTGTCCCTCAAATGTATAATAATTTCTTAATAACACGAGGGGTTTGTGGTTTAAGTCAGTGAATTGGTTGACAGATCCTGAAGTCACCCTCCGTGTGCAGCACGCGTGACCTTGGTCCGTGTCTTGTTGGAGCTCAGCACAGTCAGTTTCCTTCCAGAGGAGACACATCACCGTTAATGCAGTTGCCCACAGGATGAAGTTGTTGGCTTATATTCAAGAGTCATGTCATATGAAAAATAGATATCTCCGTTCTAGACTTTTCTATTTCTAAATGCGGGCACACACGCAGAATCACACTCATCATCCCGAGGGGGACAGATCAGTGGACTGATGTCTCCATCGATGGAAGCATCTGGAGTGCGTAAGCCTCTGCCCCAGCTTCCCGCTCTCCCTCCTCCGCGCCCTCCCCCCGCTGCCTTCTTTTCCTTTCCAAACGCCCAGCGTTGAATTCTAGCATGTTAAAGGAGCTCAGGACGTGGGAGCATTGTCCTCACGTGCTGGATCGTGAGATGTAAATGTCACAGGGTGGACTGGGGAGGTCAGAGAAGACGTCGTGGAGGAGGCGGGCCAGACGTGGCATGGCCCTGAAGGACAATGGCATTCGTATAAGGACCAGGAAAAGCAGGGCCCCCTAGGTAGGGCAAATGACCCGAGCAAAGAAGTGAAGGTGGGAATGAATGTGGCACGTTCTTGACATTGAGGGGGCTGGTGTGATTAGAGAAGAGGGGGCTTTGGGAGCTGTATTAGGAAATGGGACTGAGCAGGGCTGTGAGACCTTGGAAGCCAGGCCTAGGAGTTTATCTTCACTGTCTTAGAAAGCAGGACCCCAGGGAAGATAACTGAGCAGGAGGTTGACAGATTGAAAATGGCTTTTAAGGTGATCAATGTCCTAGCATGTGAAGATGATGGGGAGGGAGAGGTGGGGGCCACAGGCCTGCCAGTGAAGGAAGACACTCTCGCTTCTTGGTGCCCAGTGAAAAAACCTGAATGAGGATGATTTGCTCTGCAGCTACAGATAACTTCTTTATTCTTTAAAAGAACGTGTGTGTTTTTGTGTTTTCTTATTTAAAGACAATCTGTTTATCGTAGCAAAATTTAAACATACAGGTAAGCTAAAGGGAGCACATCTGAAAACATCCACAGTCTTATCACCCAGAGGTTATTACCATTGACTCTGGTATTTATCTTCTAGAGTTTCATATAAAAAGGTATCATTTTATAACCATGCTTTCACTTAACGTCTTTCCGTGTCAACACATATATTCGTTCATAACATCTTTTTTCAAACTACAGAAGTATATAGTAAGAGTGTTCCTTTGGCCCCCACTAACCCATTTCTCTCACTGTGACTGTGGTTAATGTTTAGGTGTATAACCTTCTAGGTATTATTATATGATATCATGTTATGTCATATAGTAACATCATAATTTTTAATAGATACATAATAAAACATTTCAGGTATAGAAATACATATTTATGTAGATACCTGAGGCCCTGTTTTTGTTTGTTCACCCCCTTTTTATGGATATTATAACTTCTGAGGCATATTTTTACATAATAACATTTGTATAGTCAAATTTGTATCTGAAGGATATCTTTATAAGACTAAGAAGAAGCACTATGTGTTGGGGCACAAAGCGGCCTGGGTACTCGGGTGTTCTTACGGGGCTCTAGACCCTTGAGAAGGTTTGGAACCTGTTCTCTCTTTGTGCTGACTTCCCAAGGCTATCATTGAGGAGGCTGAGATTCGGTGGACTGAAATTCGGAGAGCAGTGCACGAGTTTAAAAAAGACATTCTAAAAACCATATCCAAGAAGAAAGGGAGTATCTTGGCCACTCAGAGAGTGATGAAGTACATCGAGGACATGAACCGCCGGAGGGTGAGTTGGCAAGAGGTTAGGGCTTAGAAAGGGAAAAGAGATTCATAAAAAGATAACTTAAAAATGAGGCAGCCCCACCCCATTTGGTCCACTATATATATTGCTCACACGTACAGATTTTGCACTCTCCCCAAAGTGAAAAATGCAAGTTTGTCAAGGCTAAAATCAATCAGGGGGGGTGAATATGAATAGCATCTCAGAGGACTTCTTTTTTTATCATTGCCATTTGTTTCAAGAACTGATATGTTTTCTAGGCAGGTGACTGCGTGGAGTGGGGCAGGTATCTCTCAAACTCTTTGAGTTTCATTATTATAAGAATAAGACATAAAATGCCCCTTTACTTCCAAAGATTGTGTAGCATATCAAGCTTTGGATCCAAGAGATATGCAGGCTTACTAACTCTAACATGTTGTAAGTAATAAAAATGATGTAAACTACAAAGAGTATAAAGAACCAAAGAACTGTAAGATCATTTTGTCAGGAAAGGCCCCTATACCCAACTGATCTTGAATTTAAAAGCAATAGAAAATTTGCATGGAGCAGATCCAGCTTCCTCTGCTTCTTGGACATGAATGAAAGGCTATAGCAACACCAGCTTGGGTAGATGTAAAAAGACCTAAAAATAAATGACTGACTATTAGGATCAAGGTTAGGTTTATAGCTGCAGACTTACCAACTTTTCAAACCAAAGAGGAAGAAGAAGAGAAATGGATTAAAATTTGCTTGTATTTTTTTTAGGATAACATGAAGGATAAATTACGTTTGAAAAATGTTTCTCTCAAAGTCCAGAGGAAAAAGATGCTTTTACAGTTGAGGCAGGTATGTGGCTTTTGCTTTCTCTCCGTAAGGTTCCCGTAGGAAGTAGAATAGTGTCCTCCCAAAGATGTCCGTGTCCTGATTCCTGGAATCTGAATATGTTGCCTCGCATGGCAGAAGGGTTTTGCAGCTGTGATTGAGTCAGAGATCTTGAGATAGAGAGATGATCTCGTATGATCTGAGCGGGCACAATGTAATCACAGGGGTCTTTATAAGACGGAGGCACAATGTAATCACAAGGGTCTTTATAAGAGGGAGTGAGAGTAAGAGAAGGTGTGATAACAGAAGCACAGATCACAATGATGTGCTTTTTGATAGAGGGAGGGGTCGCACGAACAAAGGCAGCCTCTAGAAGCTGGTGATGGCAAGATAACAGATTCTCCTCTAGAGCCTCCAGGAGGAACGCGGCCCCGCCAACACCTCGATTTTAGCCCAAAGAACCATTTGGGCTTCTGACTTTATGAGCTGTTAAGATAATAGATTTGTGTGTTTTTAAGCCACTGAGTTGGTGGTGATTTGCTACAACAGCAATAGGAAGCTAATATAGTTACTGTGCTGGCACATCTGTAGGCAGAGTTGGCTTGACTTTAAACGAGCCTCATGACAGTCTTGTTGGCTCTCTCGGGGAATGCAGCCTGGGTGGCACAGTCACAGAGTGCTCCGGTGAGTCTTTGAACAGCTGAGCCTTAAGGCTCCTGACTAAAGGCATAAAGCCGACGTGGCACAGGGTCTCCAGACTGTGCTTATGTGGCTCTGTCCTCTTCTAGCTCATTATTTTATTATTAACCTGAGTATGGACCGATGGCGTGCACATCAGAAGGGTCCCCTGAGAATGACACAAAATTGGGCAGGAAAATTAACGTGTCCAAGGGACTGTTGGTTCACTTGGGATCTCAAAATCCTCGACAAGCCAGGACAGCCTTAACAACACAAAGTGAATACGGACAAATGTCAGATCCTCCACTTTGGTCCCCCAAATATCTACACAGGTACCGGATGGCTTAGCCACAGAGTACCTGATAAAGTCAGCCCCGCTGGAGGTGATGCACTCAGAGAACCACAGCGGCTCACCGAGGAAGGGGTGGTCTCGCTCCTCTCCGTTCTGAGCAGCTCAAGCTGGAGCTGGGACTGAAGGGCCCGAGGAGAGAGGGCGCTGTCTTCAAGTGCTTGGGCACTGCCAAGAGGACAGGACACGCCACCGTGAGAGCCTTGAGGGCAGAGCTAGGGTAGAGGTGGGGGTGGGGATGGAGATGTCGGCTCGGGAGATTCAAGTTCAGTGGAAGAAAGAACGTGGCCCCAGCGGAGCCCAGCTGAGCTGCCTCCAGATAGTGAGTTCCTGGTCCTCTGGTGTCAGGCAAGCTCAGGCATCCTGAGACGGGGAGTCGGCGGACGGATGGCCTTTAACCTAAAAGCCATCGCTGCATAGAGATGACACTGACGTGGTCGTGCTCTCGCAAGCTCACGGACGCGCAGGGAGAGGTGGTGGTGAGAAAAGGCAGAGGCAGCGGCCACAAGGACCACAGAGCCGCAGCCTCCAGGGGCTCGGTGGGAGACGGCGGTGCCCTCCGCTGTGGGAGACAGGCGGGAGAGGGAGCCAGAGGATGAGTCACACTGGGGCGCAAGGCAATTGCGGGAAGGAGATGGCTCCGAGGAGGTGCGCGGTGAGTACAGTGCAGTCCCAAGTTTGGCCATCGCCTACCACAGGGGTGAAACGGCACAGCCCTGGTGGGCAGGGAAGGCGGGGCTGGGTCAGGGAGGGGACCCGACACCTTATACAGCTGCCGTGAGGAAACGGCACATGACCCAGGCTGCTTGTCCTGGGTTTCTAGGTTAAAAGTCACTTTGAAATGGTCTTCTTCCAAGTGCCCTACAATAGATGATTGGATAAAGGGGCTGTGGTACATATATACAATGGAATATGACTCAGCCCTAAGAAGAGATGAAATACTGCCATTTGCGACGACATGGATGGACCTTGAGATAATCGTGCTAAGCGAAATAAGCCAGACAGGAAAAGTTGAAAACCACATGATATCACTTATATGTGGGATATAAACCTAAAAGCAACAAACAAACAGGACAAACAGAGACTCATGGACATGGACAATGGACTAGTGGTTAACACGGGGGAGGGGGAAGCGGGGAGGGAGGTAGACGGGGTAAAAGGGGTCAAATATGCGTTGACAGAAAGAAATCTAACTATGGGAGGTGAACACACAATGCAATATATATATATATATATACACACACATACACATGTATATATATGCCTTAACTGTTAAATTGTACGCCTGAAACTTACTGGATTTCATTAACCTATGTCACCATAAAAAAATTTTTTTTAAAGGCCTCCTTCCTACTCTTCCTTCACAGCTCTGTTTAGGTGCTGCCCACTGTGGGAAGCCTTCCCTGACCAGCTTCCATTCTCCCCCGGCCTGGCCGAAGGGCTTCTGGTGCCCACACACCCCGCTTTACCACATTGTGACCTGTCTGTGAACAGTTGTTGCGTATGTGCTCCTCGAGGCCAGGGAGTCTTGTATTTACTCAAATCTCTATCCCCAGGGCCTGGTACCATGCCTGGCACCAAGTGGATACCCAATCCGTGTTTGTCAAATGACCAACTGATGGCCGACTTCCAGAATCTCACCCGGAGTTGCAAGGCGTGAGCCGTATACTCCGAGGTCATGACCTCACATCATTTCTTTCTTCTTTCTGCGCTATAGAAGGAAGAGGTGGGCGAGGCCCTCCACGATGTTGATTTTCAGCAGCTGAAGATCGAGAATGCTCAGTTTCTAGAGACGATTGAAGCAAGGAATCAAGAACTGATCCAGCTAAAGTTGACATCTGGCAGCACCCTGCAAATCCTCCACACGTACAAAGTAAGGTCCGCCCCTAAGCGCAGGTACCCAGGGCTTCCCGCCCCGGACTTGCCGGCCACAATGAGGTTCCCACACGCCACTGCAGTGTCCCATGGAGGGCTCAGGCATCCTTGACTCCCCCACTGTTCCTCGAGTTCTCTCATCAAAGCCACGTCTCTTAAAATACTTTGAAAGTCCCCACAACCCAGGGGAGCTTTTCCTTTTTAAAAAGATACGAGGACACCCTAATCCCATCCCGACAAGTTGAATTAGGGAGTAAGGGCCATGCATCTTTTATTTTAATTAAAAATTATTGGGGCGACATTTATTAACAAAATCAAATAAGTTTCAAGTGTATCATTCAACGATAAGTCGTATATATACTGCATCGTATGCTCACCGCCCAGGGTTAGATTTCCTTCCGTCACCAAATATTTGACCCCTTTCACCTCTATCTACCTTCCCCTGACCCCTCCCCTCTGGTGACCACGACCCCCTGTCTGTGTCCATGAGTCTCCATTTGTCATGTCTGTTGCTTTCAGTTTTGTATCCCACATATGAGGGATGTCATGTGGTTTTCAACTTTTTCTGTCCGACTTATTTCCCATGCATCTTTTTTTTTTTTCACACCCCAGATGATTTTTATGCCCAGTAGGTTTTGAGAACTTACCACGCTTAGGGCTCTGTTTAATTTAGGCATGTCGTAAGCACATCCCCACAGAAGAAAACCACCTTAGCTGTAAATCAGAAAACTGCTAAATAATTCCTCACTCACACATACCCCTTTTTAGAGAAAAAGAGGCACTATTAATAATTAAGCAGGACTATAGGCGTGAACAAGGCCTGTCCCCGGCAGAGCAGGCTGTCTGGTCACCGTGCTAGCAACTGTCAAATGCAGTGGCCAGATGACTGTGGGCCAGTGTATCCTGCCCACTGGCCTTTGAGCCAAGAATAGTTTTCACAGAAGAACATTTGCAACCAGTTTGATAGAGAGCACTACCCTTGAAACCCGATTAAGCAAAATTGTTTTTTTCTCCCCTAGAAGTTTCATTCTTCTCATTAGTAGAACTATTCCAAAATATCATACTTCATTATTATATTTGAAATTTCATCAATAAAACGTTTGTGGAAATTTGTTTTTTCTCTCCTTAACATAAATATCAACACAATATCCTCAACTTTGCTTCTTGCCCTGCAAAGCCTGGAATACTTACTATCTGTCTGGCTATTTACAGAACAAGGTTGCTGACCCCTGGCCTAGTGCCCAGATGGCAGCAGTAGCTAGAGGCTTGGGTGGCTGACAGGTGGGCTTTATTTGACTCACACGGTATCATTTTAAAATGTGAATTTGAATGTGCTTACACTAGGCTGATGTTTGGCCAATATTTTCTTTTTACAAAAGAAAAACCTGAGGCCCAGCGAGGCAGAGTCATTGCCAGATTCGAGCAACAAGTTTGTGACAGAGCCGGGGCTCCTAGTCCAGTGCGTGTCCCACCTAACCCAGCCATCTGTCCCCGGAGCGAAGTGTGTTGACAGGATTGTGCTGGCATCCTGAAACTCACGTGTCCTAAACATCCAGCAGATCATCCACTGTGAGATTATCTCATCAGTAGTTAGTTTATCTGATCGCTGTTATTTCAAGATGAAGCCAGTCCTTGTGACTCTCAGGCCCTTGTTGGTAGAGAGCTGGGCAGCACAAGGTTACATCACTTTGGACCTTGATCTTATCCTGCAAAACCTACTAAATGACACGAGGCCTGTCTGATCTTGTGGGGAAAAGTCAGGGCTTTGGAGTGGAGCCACTGGTTTATAAAATGAAACTGCAAGGATGCAGAGCCCGAGCTCTTTGGGACAGGTCTAAGCACACAGAGCAGGTCGTTCGTGATACCTGAGCAGCAGTGACACAAGCTGCAGTGAATCCCGGGGGCCATCACACCTGTAGGCTGGTTGCAAATACTAGTAAGCAGACGGTGGAGCTTGGGAGGAGATCCCCACAGGAGTCCCAGGGCGGACGCAGTGAGGGAGAAGCAGGCTCACTTCCTCGGCATCTTAGTTCTCAGGTCTCCCCAGGGAAAGGGAGGCGGAGCCGCTGAGTGGTGGAGTCAGGCCTCACCTGGGGTTGAATGGGGACTCCACTGGGGACCCCAGGCACGATGCTTCACCTCTCAGAGGTGGGTTTTTGTGCCTCGCCACCAGAATGGCTGGTCTGTGCTGTGTCCCCAGCACCAAGGACAATGGCTGGCCACAGCAGGTGCTCACCACTATTGTTGAATGAACTGCTAGTGATTCAGGCGTGTGTTTAGGGGGTGGGAGGGTCGACTTTCATACGGATGTCTAACACCCAAGTGTGAGACCTTGTTAACAATGCGCAGAACAGCTTTCCTCTATTAGCGACTGTGCAGAGTACCCGCAGCATGTCACAACAGGGCAAGGTGCTGCTGGGGCAGCCACGAAGGAGGTGACCGTGGGCTCTTCTGGGTTTTGTGAGTGAGCCTCAGTCAAGGGAGCACCTTCTTCTCCAACTTTATGCCCATAAACCCTGCGTGGAAGGCTCTGGTATAGTGTAAGCATGTGACTACAGCTGCGATGTATCGTTTTTAAACATTTATATGCTTAATTATCTGAGAGCATTTAGTAAATTTTGATTAACTGTGTTTTTTAAATTAAACTTATTGGGTAACAGTGGTTCGTAACATTATATAATTTTCAGTTGTGCAACATTATAATTCCACATCTGTCCACGCTATTGCGTGCTCATCACCTGGTCTAGTTTCCTTCCGTTACTGTGTGTTTGGCCCTGCTTTACTCACTTCACTCGACCACGTCATTCTTCACTGACTGTAAACTGTGGTGCCTTGTGGTAGGGAGAATCCTAAGACGTTCCCCAAGACTCGCGGCCTCCTGGTGTAAACATCCTGTCCAGTCCCCAGGACTGCGGGTAGGGCAGGTTCTGTTATTACGTTCCGTTATCATTAGATTATGTCACATGGCACAGCTGACCTTAAAATAGGGCGATTACCTGGGTGGGCCTGACCTAATTACATGAACCTGAAAGCAGAGAGTTTTCTCTGGAAGAGGAAGTCAGAGATTTAAAGCATGAAGGGGGTTTGCTGGGTGAGAAGTTCTCCATTGCTGGCTCAGAGAGAGGGGGAGCCACGGGGACGGGATCTCAGGGTGTCCCGGAGGAGCTGAGGGCCACCTCCTGCTGCCAGCCGGAGAGAAAACAAGGACCTCAGTCTCACAACTTCAAGAAAGTGCATTCTGCCAACAACCCGTGAGCTTGGAAGAGGACCCCAGCCCCAAACAATACCCCCAGCCCTGGCCAACACTTTGATTTCAGCCCCGGGGGCCCTCCCTGCACAGAGAATCCAGCCCCACTGTGCCTGGACTTCTGACCTATGGAAACCGCGAGATGACAAACGCGTCGCTTTAAGCCACAAAGTCTGTGGTCGTCCCTTACACGCAAGAGAAGGCTAATGTGCCTTTTCAGACGTAGCCGCCTCAAGTGACTGCCGTCCTGCTCAGAATCACAAGTAGCTCCCACCACATCCTCTCAAAGGCCCTGCGCCACCGGAGCCAGGACCGCCTGGCGCCTTGCGGTTGCCCTCGCGGGGCCCCTGTCTCCTGTCCCGTGTCTAAGTTGTGGAGTGACGGCTCCCTTTCTCTCCTTTCTTCCCTCCCGGCTGGTTTGCAGTGAAGTCCTGACTTGCCTCCCCTTCCCCACAGCAGGCCCTGGGACGTCGCCCCAGCGCCTGCCTCCCTCCCGGCTCCTTTCAGATCCTCCTTTCCAGGTTCTTCCCTCGGGTTGGAATGCTCTTCGCTTCTCTCTTACCTGGACACACTTGCCTCAACCTTTCAGCTCTCTTTCCAGCAAGAGTGAGTTCTCCTCCTGTATAGGGGGCATATAGCAGTAGCACCTACTGCTTGGGGAGCGTTTCCCCCTCTTCATCTGAGTGAGATAGTGCTGGCAGCTGCTCCCCGAAAGTTCTCCACGTGTCAGCCCTTCATTCTCTCCCCGAAGGCTCTCCGCAACCCGCCCAGGCGACCTGACCAAGTTTAGAGCCTTGCCCAGAGTCCCTCTTAGTAAGTGGTGTGGTGGGATTCGGGCCCCGGTGTCTGGCTACTCTGAAGGTGAGGACAAGATCAAGGTCCCCAAGGTCCCCTCCTCACCCCACCGACTCCAAGGACCTGGGCAGCTGTGAGAAGGGCGGGCCCAGGTTCCTGCTTTTCCCTGCTCCGTGAAGAGCCATCCCTCCTTTGTGTAGCCCCAACGAAGCATCATTGCTCAAGACTTGCTGTGTGGTTATATTTCAGACCAGGCTACACCGAGCAATGGAAGTTTCCGTCACTCTGGAAAAGGAGATCTCGCTGAGAAATGAGCTACTTGAAAAACTTGAAAGAGAAACTCTGCAAGTAGAGGAGGTAGGAAAGGGTTAACATACTGTTTTTCATGTTTGTCTCCTTCCATCTATAAGGGCTTGAGTTCTTGTCCACCAAGATCTAAGCTAATGGGGACTCACGGTTCAGTTGTGCTGCATTTCGCTGCCGGGTTGAGGTCCAGAGTCAGCTCCTAAGATAGAAATCATGAGGGCTCCAAATTCTCGAGAATTCCTTAAATGACCCAAGAAGTAAAATATTTAAAGTGTTGTGAATACAACCTTATAAAGAATGCATAATGCGTGCAGTAATGTAACTGACATGAGAAAAAGTACACATACCACAATATCCTGTTTTATTTAAAGGAAAGAGAACGCTCTTTAAACATGTACTTCTTACTCAGTACAGTGGGTGCCCGAGCAGAGGACCTGTGACCTCTGTCCTGTGCCCACTCCAGGGCCTATGGTCACTGTGTGAAAAGATGTGTGGCATCATCTGTGCTCCCTAGCTCTGCATTGCGAGTTAGCGCTCTCATTATTTTGCTGAGCACATGAAGTTGAATTTCCACACGTTAGATGTACCTAGCATGCGACTCAAAGAGGACTTCTCTGGGCAGGTGAGGGAGAAAGAGCACTAGACTTGAAGTCAGGAGGCCTGGCATCAGGTTTGGTGTTGTTGGTTTCTGGCCTCGCACAAGGCTTTGAATTAAACAGGACTCAGTTTCCACGTCTGTGAAATGGCCATCGCAGCCCGTGTGGTGATCAGATTGAAGTGTGCATAGCAACGCTTTGTCCACCTCTAAAGCCATTAGGACAGTTATTAGTCATTGTCTTGAATGGGCCTGAAGTGTCCCCAGCAGTATATGTGGCCCCAAACCTGCCTATAATGGCCAAAAAGCCACAGGGTTATTACAGCTGACTCGGTTCTGTCACGACTCCAGCCTCTACGTCATAACCTTGATGGAGAACCAACAGGCTTTGCAAGAGAGCTAGTCTCTGTTCAGAGGTGCAGGTAACAAAGGTAAAGCAAAAGTCCATTTGCTCCCTCCATACAGAATTTCTGTGGTTCTTATTTGTTTCAGTTGACATTTATGTAGATTATAAGTGAAACATGAAATCTATTTCTAAAAGCCTGGCATTCACTGCTTAGTGTATTTTATTTTCTTGTTAACTTTTTTTTTTAACAGCTCTTTTGGGATATAATTCACATACCATATAATGCACCCATTTAAAGTGTACATTTTAGTGGTTTATAGTATATTCACAGAGTTGTATAACCGTCAGCACGATAATTTGAGAACATTTGCGTCATCTGAGAAAGAAGCCATGTGCGCATTACAAAGCCTTTTCCGTTCCCCGCCTGGCCTCGCACTCACTCTCCGGCCCTAGGTGACCACTGGTCTGCTTTCTGTTTCTGTGAATTTGCCTCTTCTGGACAGTTCACATAAAAGAGAGCACTAGACCACATTTTATCCATTCACTGGTCGATGGACATTTGGGTTGTTTCCATTTTTTGGTGATTATGAATAACGCTGCTCTGAACATTCATGTACAGTTTTTTTGTGTGAATGTAGGTTTTCTTTTTGCTTAAACATATAGCTAAAAGTGG
>NW_006433950.1:8106024-8133469 GCF_000325575.1 Pteropus alecto
GCAGAAACTGCCAAACTGCTTTGCAAAGTGGTTGTACCGTTTTACATGCCCACCAACACTGTATGTATGAGGATTCCAGTTTCTGTACATCTTCACCAATGCTGGTTATTTTTAGTTTGTTTTTTTTTTTAAATTGCTGTCCTAGTGGATGTGGTTTTGATTTGAATTTTCCTAATGACTAATAACATTGAGCATCTTTTCATGTGGTTATTGGCCACTTGTCTTTTTTGGAGAAATATCTCTTCAAGTCCTTTGCCCAGTTTTTAATTGAGTTATTTATCTTTTGTCATTGAGTTGTAAGAATTCTTTGTGTATTCTGGACTCAAGTCCTTTATCGGATTTATGATTTGCAAATATTTTCTCCCATTCTGTGGGTTTTCTTTTCACTTTTTGATGGTAGTTTATAGAACAAACATTTTTCATTTTGATGAAGTCCAATTTCTCTCTTTTTTTCTTTTATACTTGTGTTTTTGGTACTATAGCTAAGAAACCATTACCTAACCTAATATCATGAAGATTTACTCCTATATCTTCTTCTAAGAGTTTTATAGGTCTTACATTTAGGTTCATGATTCATTTTGAGTCAATTTTGTAAATGGTGTGAGGAAGGGGTCCAAGAACTGAAAGAGGATGAAGTATATTTATAGTTTGTTATATTAACCTTCCTATTTACCATTTGTGGTTCTCTCCATTCCTTCCTGTGGATTTACCATCTGGGGTTATTTCCTTACACTAATACAGCTTCGTTTCTGCCTGTATCCTTCGTGCTGTTATCGTTCAAATATATCACATTTTTATATGTTTTAGTTCTCAAATACATATGTATTTTTTGAAATTGCCTTTTAAATCGTAAAGAGGAGACTATGCAATTATACTATCTTTTTATAATTACTACATAAGTGCCTTTACTTATGCTATTAGTTTTCTTCATGTGGATTTGAGACTGATCAAATCAAAATGTACTTAAATGCACAATTTTATCTAAAAAGAAAAAAATAAAAAGCCAAGCCTAAGAAATCCAAATAAGTAAAGCATATGTCTTAATAAAGGAAGGAAGGAGTGGAGGGAGGAAAGAAGGAAAAGAGACGGTTATATACAGACTGTAACTTCTGAACTGGATGAAAACATCACAGTTGATAAAAAAAAAATCAGAATTTTGTGATTCCCCTCATTCCTTTGAAAATCCAAACATTACTTTTAGAACCGCACTGAAACTGGGAGAGAGGTGAGGGCTGCGAGGCCCCAGTAGTCCAGAAGCCCAGGGATCCCTAGGTTCAATTGGTCCTTCCCAACCCAGGACCGGGCCAAAGCCGAGGCCCTGAACAAGCAACTCCGGAAGCAACTGTCCGAGTTCCGAGCGCCACCGGTGATGCTGTACGTCAAGCAGAAGGCCATAAATGGGGACCTGGAGAAGACCATCAAGATGTGGGAAAGGAAAGTGGAGATCGCGGAGGTGAGTCGCAGAAAAAGCGCAAGACGGGCAGGCTCCCGTGCCCTTCACAATTTTGTTTAGGATTTTGGTTTTCGAGCTAAGGATACAGATATTTGGACATGTAACGTCCGTGCAGAATCTCAGCAGTTGCTCCAACTCTTTACCAAAATGAAAGATGACGTTTAAAAAAAAAATACCATTTCATTGTCAGGCACAGGGATTATTCAGGTTGTTAGGGAGAGATTGCGGGAAGAGGATGTTTTAGTTGCTGGTTTTCTTAACGGATTACGGAAGTTTCTTAATCTCTCCCCCCACCATTATGATTTAGTGATTGCTATTTTATACATGGAGAAGCCAGTTTTTTTAAAGAAAATCAGATAATAAAGGATTTTTAATATCACTCAGAACCCGATTCCAGGCATTTACACAGTTGTTGTGGGCCTCTTCATTTTTGACTAACCCCGCAGCCTCTTTACATGATACAGTGGGCACAGAGGCACGCGTGCCCCTTGTGAGCTGCGGAAGTGTGCAAACAGAGTGCCGGCATCAGGAAAGAGAAAAGCACCGAGGCTGCCCCGGGCCAGGTTGCATCCTGAGCGCACTTAAGACATCATTAGAGGCGTTTCAAAACCCAGTCAGGTCGCTTGGGAAGCATGGCGTTTTC
This sequence comes from Pteropus alecto, assembly GCF_000325575.1. Lineage (NCBI taxonomy): Eukaryota > Metazoa > Chordata > Mammalia > Chiroptera > Pteropodidae > Pteropus > Pteropus alecto. The sequence goes on from NW_006433950.1 coordinate 8,108,121, forward strand.
ACATCTAGACCCTGGCTCCATTTCCTGGGGTCACTTGGTGGCAGGAAGTAAATTAGGATCCAAACTTGGGCCTGTCAGATCTGGAGCTGAGAAGTAGCAGAGAATCACAGCAGGAACCTGCAACTTCTCACTTTTCTCAGCAGAAACAAGTTCTTTAGAAGAATCTTCCTGATGCCCCTAGGGTACCGCCCGCACAGGGTCATCCGCTCCATCACAGGGCTGGATGTGGGTTGTATTCTGAATAGTCACAATCGGTTTTTCCCAAATGACCTTCTCCCCTCTCCCCCTCTTTCCTTTTTTTTTTTTTTTGCAGATGTCCTTAAAAGGCTACCGCAAAGCTTGGAATAAAATGAAAACAACCAATGAGCAGTTGTTGGCTATTTGCCGCCCTGGGAAATAGCCAGAGGGAGTCCATGGCTGTAGAAAAAGCGATCCATTAAAATAATCAGCTTCTTTCTAGTCATGAGGTCCTCTCACTGTCCCCTGTGCTGGCTGGTGTCCAGCCAGGCTGATGGTCATCTGCCAGGCCACAGCTGCCCGTGGGGAGTGTTTTCACAGCCTGGCCCCTGGAACCGTTTACTCTGAAAGAACCACAGGGCACTCTAATGGTTTGACACTTGTTAGCCCACATTTAGTTCACAAGCACAAATGAAGGTGACCTTCCCGCGTGCGGAAGTGGGACAGAGGAGGGAAAGCCAGCCCAGTATGTGCCACGGGTCTGTCCGTGGCAGCCCAGGTGGGCAACTATCAAAAATAGACACCAAAACAGCATGGCGAGTGCCTGGCACCCAGCATTCTGAGCTTGCTCTTCCGTTTGGAGGGTTGGCCCCTACTGCATACCACTGCAAAAGAAAACGAGCAGAAAGGAAAACAAGATGATTTCTTGGGGCTGACGTACCCGGTTCTGACCTGAGAGCCCCGCCTCCCCACCGTAATAGTCATAGTACATAGGCTGGCCGGCCGTGTCGGCCGTGTCGGTTATGTCAGCCGTGTCAGCCGTGTCAGACGCGTTGGCCGCGTTGGCCGTGTCGGCCGCCCCAGCCGTGTCAGCCATGTCAGCCACGTCAGCTGTGTCAGCCGTGTCAGCCGTGCCGGCCGCGTTGGCCGTGTCAGCTGTGTCGGCCGTGTCAGGCACGTTGGCCGTGTCAGACGCGTTGGCCGTGTCACCCGTGTCGGCCGTACCAGCCGCGTTGGCCGTGTCAGACGCGTTGGCCGTGTCGGACGCGTTGGCCGTGTCGGACGCGTTGGCCGTGTCAGATGCGTTGGCCGCGTTGGCTGTGTCGGCCGTGTCGAGAGGCTTGCTTGTTGCCGCTGGAGTCGTTTCATTAAAGTCTAGATTATGTTTAGAGCTGTTGTCTGGCCCTGCATGTATTGTGGCCTCTCTTTGTCCTTGGAAGTATTTGGGGGACCATATAGCCCTGCCCAGCCCAGCATTTTTTGCGTGTGCTGCGGAGGCATTTGACGAGTTGCTTAAGAAAGGAATCGAATGCTCCCAGTGGTGGAGGACAGACATGGGCAGGCCGGTCCTCTTGGTCTTGGACGTGATCCAGGTGCTGTAGTCTTCCACCCTGATGTACAGAAATAGGCCAGGGCATTTCTCACCCCCTTTGGACAGGATTCCTCTCAGCACCCAAAGATTCAGGTGCTGTAGCTGGCACATCATTGGGTTTCCTGGATCCCCCTGTGACAAAGGACAGAAGGCTTCAATTCTAAAAACAAACAAACAGACAAAAAAAAAAAAACAAACCCAAACTTTTCTTTTAAAATATATTCTTGTGCAACTTACTATTTGTTCTAGAAATGTTTTACACTGGTTCTCGCTGAAAATGGGGTAAATGATAGGATACTATTTCCAAGCTTGGCGGCCACCACTACAAATTCCAACACGATGGCTTTTCCTTTTCTTACACAAATAATTCGTAGGCTTCTGCAGTTTGCCTGTAGCTTCCTGGATTTCATTTCATTTTCTTACCCCTTTCTAGTCCTTTCACTAAATTCTGCCCCTCTTTGGGCTTCTCGTTCCTCAAATGTTGACAGTTCTTTCCTTTCTGACCTGGAATGCTCACATTTTCCCTCTTGTTTCCATTCTCCGTTTAAGCTGCTCCCTCTCACCCACCAGGTCAAACTAGGGTCAAAGTGACACTTCCCGGGGAGCACACACTGGACTAGGATCACAGGTTTTCCACCTAGGCAGCTGCCTGTCAACACACCTGCTCCCCAGCCCGTGTCTATGCGCCCAGCATTCTCTGCTCCCGTGGGAGCAGTCCTCTGTGACTCTGGAATTCTGCCACACAAACCTTATCTCATTTCAGATGAGTGGGTGGAAGCTTGACACACTTAGCTAGATGTGTGACCTTAGCAAGTTACCTAATTCTCTTGAGCTAAAGTGGGGATATAGTTAATTCCAGGAAAACAGAGAACCTGGCCCTGTGCCTGTCACACTGTATGCACTCAATAAAGAAAGTAGCTACTATTATGTTGGTATCTAGAAAAGGCCATCATTTTTATGTGAAAAGCTGAGGAATATGGGAAAAGCAACAAGACAACTGCTAGGTATAATTTACCTTACCTGCCCTGCTCCAAGGCCGCCTCTTAAAGGAATACCCACTCTGTGGTCCATCTTGGTCTAAGAGGAGGATTGTCATCCAAGGGCTGTCCAGCCACCTGTGACCTGTGCAGCCTGCCTGGTCAGAAGAGCTGGGTGTGTACACATTGCTCTTGCTGTTTAGACTGAGGCATGGAGGGAGGGAGACTGCAGTTGACCCGAACAAACTCAACGATGAGAAGCAGAGAGGCAAAAGAGTGGCCGCCCTGGCCGCTGCCCATTCCCATCTTCTCTTACTAAGCCTCCCTTTTTTCTGAGGAAGCCACACGAGGACAGAAATGCAGGCGAATGGGAGAAGAAAGGGGTGAGCGCGAGCCAGGCAGCAGGCAGGTGTGCTCCGCAAAGCCGCCATAATCCCCTGCTGGTCCCATGCCAGCCACCTGAGGATGAGAGTCTGGACTTCAGCCTGTGCTTCTCATTAGGTGGGAGTGCTTTAGTCCAGAACTCTTGATTTTTCAGTTTTTCACAACCTACTGTTTTCACTCCAAGCTGCCACACAGCAGAGAGCAGAGATTTCATCCCAGAGTTTGGGCTGGTTATCACGGGACTGGTGAACAGGCTCCCCTCCATACCCCCACTGTGTCTGCCTGGGGCAGAGAAGCTCTCTGGCCAAAAATGGCATGGTCGCCCCAGCTTTCACCAGTCCCATTTCCAGCTTCTTTTAACTGTGGTTTTATAGTTGAAGGAAGAAAAAGAATGTAATTCAGGACAAATAGTTTGATGAATGGGAGTGTGGTAGACGTCCCCAGCTATTGCATGGTTGCACAAATTGCCATTTGCCCCGGTGTAGAATATGCTGCTTTTTCTCTTCCTCAGAACCTGTAGGGATGAGACTTCTGAAGCACAAGTAGCTGAGACAAAAAGTGCCAGGTTCTCCTCTAGAGCAGCCCTACCTCATCTCCCAAGGGAGTGACTTCAGCATGGAGGGGTTCTTTCATTGCGTGATTCTCAACCTTGACATTCAGAAAAAGCCCTAATAGTTGTTGGGGAAAGGGAGGTGAGTTCAGAGCGATTCTGCTTTTGTTGGGTTTCCAGGGACCCATTAGGCAGCTACGGAACCTGGGGACTCCATAGAAGCTGAATACAGCGACTCCACACTGCAGATGTGCTCAAAGCATATCCACATGTGTGTTTTGAACTCACTCTCAAACCTTTAGCTCGTGAGAAAATATCTGTGACTTAGCCATGCTACACTGAAAATGGTGACAGGTTCGTCCATTCGGCAGATTTTTTTATTGAGCACTTGCTATCTGCCAAGTGCTGTCTACCCTGGAGACAGCCATGAACCTCAAGTGACAGTCCCTGCCCTCAAGGAGTCCACCATCACTTGAAGTGACCACGCTTTCTCGGCATTGGGCTTCTACTCCGTCATGTTCTTACCAAGCAGACGGCATCAGTTTCCTCCTCTACATGATAGCCACATCCTGTTTTCTTGTAATTGTGTAAGGGACACAGGTCGATGTTTTTCACGGAGATTTTCCTCAGGATACTCATCGTCATGTGATGTCCTGTCTGGACCATGCAACAGAGAGCCCAAGAATTATTAACAAGAAGACATCCCCTAAGTCAACTCAATCACAACTCACATGTCCAGATGGGAGTGAATAGAAAATGTCCTAATAAACCCCTTTTCTGCATAGAAGTCAGAACCTGTGTCTTAAGATTTCACTGAAAACTACCTTTGCTTTGAACTTGTGTGTGCAAATTGGCAGAGAACATATTCGCCCTTTCTCCACATCTATAAAGAATACATTTCCTCGTTTATTTCCCAAGAACAAAAGAAATCAAGGATGGCTTAGACAACAGGACAGTTGGCTCTAGTCCCTGGCCCTTCTATAACCTTGCACTAATTTCAGGCTGTCTGCTGCCTATACTTCCAATTTGGGTGTAAGACCAGAAGAAAAAGGACCAAATGTAAGAATTGCCACGGGAAGGGCAAGCACTGGGAATCTTGACTGATTAGGTGGCTCAACTGGAACCTCGAGCCACCTGAATTGTTAAGATAGGCCCTAGAATGGTTCACCCAAGTCACCCCCACTGCTAGCACACACACAGCCTCCTCTAAGAGAAGGAAGGCATTAACTGCAGTCGTGGGATTCCATCCTGCCACCCAGCAGTTCCTCAAGGCTGACGACAAATGCAGCTTTCTGCCAAGGAAGCAGATGGACCCAACCAGATTGTTGAAATGCATCGCCGTGTCTGTCTTCAGGAGGGCTATGTTATTGGTCATCGTTACATTATCGAAGTCTTCATGGATGACGATCTTATTGATTGGATACTCTTCATGAGCAATCACTCTGCCATCCATCTTAGCTATACCAACTATAGCGACAGCGTCCTTCCTGGAGAGAAAGCAAGGGAATCTTGAGAAACCAAGGCACCGAGGAAGCTTCGCACTTCCTCGTTTTCATACTCACTATTTTTTCAGCCTGGAACATTCCTCCAGCTCATCTTCCTTGGGCAAAGGAAATCTTTTCTGAACCCCTAGGCTTGTTCTCCCCTTTGCAAGCCCATAGAATCTTGGAGATTCTTCTATCTTAACATCATTTGTCCCACCACCTAAAGATAATGTTATGGCCGATGATTCTATGCATAGCTTTTTTCTTTTTTTTACATAGTTGTAGTCATACCAAAGACGTAATCTTGACTCTTGATTTTAGCACTTAACATTTTAATAGAAGCATCCTTCCATATTATATACTCTGTAAATATACTTCAGAGAAATTCCGATTTTAATAATGATGGAGTTCAGTTGAGTGTTTTCCATTTATTCTCTTGGGAATCAGCCAAAGAACGACATAAACACCATGAAACCGAGACACGGAAGAATCCAAACCTCAGAATCAGAGAAAGGGCCGACAAAAGCAGTAGAGGACGGCAGATGTGTGGAGGATTTTAGATGATGCCTGCTGCCACGGAGAAGGGAAAGCTGCTCAAACGTGCTTTTCCACAACGAAGTAGAAAGAAAAGAAATAAACCATCATCAAAATGAAAGCCATTTGGAAGCAGCATAAAGACTAGAGACCACAGAAAACACGATAAGGGACACGGAAGGTAGAACTAAGAAAAGTGACCAAAATGAAATGGATATTAACAAAAATATTTAAAAGCTAGAGAAAAATGACCAATATGGCAGTTGATGGAGGGTTAACAGACCACAAAGAAGGTAAGCAAAGTAACAAAACAAAAAATATTCCAAGATATAATTTAAGAAAATTTTCTGGAAATAAGACTTCAATCTACAATTTGGAAGTGTGCTCCGTATGCTAGGGAAAAAAACAATACAGAATGATCAACACCGAGGCATATCTTTGTCAGCTCCCAGCAGGAAACAAACGCATACTCAAAGAAGGGCGGCTGAGGAAAGTGTAATGAAGGGAATCTTGACCAAGGCCTCGGCAGGGTGGAGGGAAGTCACAGGGAATAGTGCGGTCCAGCTTCCTGCTGCGGTGACAGCAGGGTGCTGGTGCCACTCCAGGCTCGAGCCCAGGAGAGGGAGGAGCCAGAGCTGTAGGAAGTGGGTCACTTGGCAGGAAAAGGCCGCCAGTCTGCAGTGTGTCTCAGGTAAATAAGGCCCTGACCTCACTCTCCCCCTTCCCTCCAATCTCTTGCCAGTGCTCTTCTTGGCCATGCCCACTGGTGTAACCCGCTCGGGTCAGCCTCCTGGGACCCAGAGGGTAGGAAAGGGTAGAAAGTGCATTTGGAGGGGCAAATGGGAGAGACCCGGCATATCTAGTAAAGTTCTTGGACTTCAGTGGCAAACAAGGAATCCTTTGGCATTCAGACAAAAAAAAAAAAGATCGTCACCTTAAGTTTGGCTGTCTATTGTCTAACGCAAGGAACGTGTAAGAGCAGAAGGGGATTCTAACAGCAAAGTACTAGAATAATAGGGGTGAACTGGACCTCTGTCAGGCATAGGAGGATGTATGGTTGGCCCGCAGAGGAAAGACAACCAGACTGGCTTCAGACTTCTCCACAGCAAATAATACTGGAAGCCAGCGGGTAATGCCTATTAAGTCCTCACAAGAAAGACGCTGTGACCCATGAATCCTATACTTAAGTGGTCATTCGACTTTAAGGACAACACAATATTTTTGAATATGCAGAAAAACAAGGAAACACGGTTCTTGGGAGCCCTTTGAGAAACTACTTGAAGACAAATTTAGCCAGTTCTAGTGCCGAATGGAGAAAATCCAGCAAAAGGGCTGTCAGTAAGTATAGGATTCATTATAATACTGGACTAAATTAAAATAATAAATTTTCAAAATTTAGATTGGGGTAAAAATGTTAACCCTAGCAATAATCAAGTGGTTTCACTAAAGCTGAAAAAAAAAAGAGGTAGCTGTATACACCAATTTCCCATCTTTTATAGGAATCTAAACATTTATTTACAGCTGATATATGAAGTAACAAGGATGTGCAAATATATATATGTATATATGTGTGTGTATATACATATATATATATACAGATATATATATATTAATCAAAGTAAATATGTATAATCTATTAAAATTGGGTGGTGAAGGGGAAAAGTGAAGAGAGGAATTCTGGCATTGGCCACAGTAGAGTATCTAGAGAGGACGATCCAGAAAGAAACAAGATTTAGGTTTTACTTCCATGAAATTATACCTCTAAGATAAACACTGGAGCGAAAATTCAAACTTTCCAAATCTGTCAGAAGAGACATACAAAAGAAAACAAAGGCCATATAATGAAAAGTAAGAAGCAATAAAAACAGAAAACATAACCTAAAATAAAAAACAAGAAGCGAGAGTTTCATTCTGAACATCAAGCAGAAGAGCATGAGGTAAAACAAAGAAAGGCTCTTAGTGATGAGAAAGAATTCAGTCTGCAGTGAAGACCTCACAGTTATAACCATCTGCAGCAAGTGGCACAATGTTTACAAAGTAAAAACTCCAAGAACTAGGAGGAGAAAGAGCCAGAAGCTTGTTCATGATAGAGTTTAATTCACTTCCGTCAGCCCAGGAAAGATGGAGACTCCCTCCTCCGATTTTGCATGTTAAATTGTACACCAAAGACAGAGAATGAATTTTTAAATGTACCTGTGGAAACTATTCACATGGGCAACTCAGAGTAGACACAAGGATAGCCTTGACAAACTCCTAAATCACCACACAGTACAACTCACATAAATGCCATGCAACAAAACAAAACACCCTACCACCTGGATATTTAAAAACTGTCTTTAATAAAACCCCGAGTCGAAGAGAAAATCAAAACCAACACAGCAGACTGAACAGAAAATAGCAATAATGAAATCACTACATGGAAAGCAGACCTCTCTGGGGGGACAGGTGGCAATCACTGCCAAGAGTTAGCCGGTAAAATATTGAAAACAATGCAAATTTCCAACATTAGAGGACTGTAATTATGGTACATCCGTCATGGGACACTGTGCAGCTGGTGGGAAGAATGTGGTCGCCCTCTATGGATCCAGGAGAAAAGATCTCCCAACGTGCACGATAGAGTGAAAGCAGCTAAGAGTGGAATACTGTGTGTCGTGTGCTGCCCGCTGTTTTGTTATAGACTGAGATGTGTCCCGCAAAATTCATAGGTGAAGCTCCAACCCCGCATGCATTTGCAGATAGGGCTTTTCAGGAGGTAATTAAGATTAAGCGAGGTCATCAGGCTAGGCCCCCGATCCGATAGGACCGGTGTCCTTATAAGAGGAGGGAGAGACACCAGGAGTATGCGCGCACAGAGGAAAGGTCATGTGAAGACACGGTGGGAAGGTGGCCATCCGCAAGCCAAGGAGTGAGGCCTCAGGAGAAACCAACGCTGCCAACACCTCGGTCTCGGTCCTCCAGCCTCCAGGAAGAGGTAAGAAGTACATTTCTGTCGTCTAAGCCCCGCTGTCTGTGGCATTTTGTTATGGCAGCCCTAGCAGATTAACAGAGGGAAGGGGAAGGAAAATTCTCCCTCTGTCAATAGATATAAGAGTTAATATAGATAGACCTCTAGGGAGATAGATATCCATGAATGCATCGAGTATTTAAGGAAAAATACTCTAGAAACTTGACAAAATATGGCTCAAAAGAAGGACCTAGTGATAGCAGGGCAGGGGTGGAGGAGAGGCTTTCCCTTGTATTATCCTTCGGTTCTTCGTGAGCGTTATACTATGTACATGTATTTTCATTTAGATATGTGTATTTTCAATTTAAAAATACATCTCGTACGTTAAAAACTTCAGCAGCTACACAATATTACATCGAGGGCTTATACTGTAATTTGTTTAACCAATCATAGTAATTATATTCTCTCTCCCATACTCTGTATGTATATATAATATACAGCATGTAAATTGTATCTATTTATACACTATATATTATATACACTGCTTTCATAGTATATATATTATATACCATATATATAAGTATATATATTATTTATATACTGTATATTATGTATACTATATAGTACATACAATAAATAGTATGTTATATGTACTATTTATATACTATATATTATGCGTTACATACAGTATGTACTGTAAATAAAAGGGTAATATACTGTATTTATCCATGATAATTGGACATTATGTTTCCAGTGTTTTGTTTATAATTAACTATCCCATGAACAACTGTGCATAACATTGTTCCAGTGATTGAAATTATTTCCTTAATGTTGATTCCCAAAAGTAACATCTTTGGGTCAAACAAAAAAACATTATTCCTCTAATAACATTTGTGGAGGTTTTTTTTTTCTTCTGAATTTAAAAAATGCATATTTACTGTAAAGAATTTAGAGAACACAGAGTTCAAAGAAAACAGCAACATGTGCTTCTGAGCATCCAGAGATAAGCGCTCTTCAAGCATCTGCTTATTCCCTTCCAGTCCTTTCTCTGTGTATAGGTATGTATGGCAGTCGCATTGTTAAGGCTCGAGAGAAGTTGAACGAGATAAGCAGTAGGGGCCTCTAGCATGGGGGTCAGTGCTGTTGTGATGCAGTAAATGGGAAGGAACATCCTCCCTGCAGGGGATGGAGGACCAACCATTTCACTTTGCAGCTGAAGACATCAGGCTGCTCTGGCTTTGGCATCTGGTGACTTTAGGACCCCCAAGAATCACGCAGAGCAAGCGCTGAGCTGGTAAAGAGCCCTGTGGCCCCATCACTAGGAACCCACCTTCCAGGCCTCTCCAAGCTAAGCAGGAAGTAGTGCCCCCCACCCCACCCCAGGGGGCTGTGCAGGCCCCAGAGGCAGGGGTACTGGCCTGTTCTGAAAGGCAGAGGCGATGCTGAGGATCCAGAACTGGCTGAGGATGCTGCCGAAAGTCAGGTGGGTGTAGTGAGAATCCTGCAGCGACACTATCCACGGGAACTCCTTTTCGCTGACCAAACCCTCCTCGGAAGTTTCTAGACTCTTGGTATTCTGGACACCACAACCTGCAGAGGGGGTGTGGGGGGAGGCGGAGGCCTCAGTGCTGTGGCCCAAGGCCACCACCACTGCACCAGACCTCAGGACACCCCTCCTGTTGCTCGCCACTCTGTCTGGCTCTCTATCTTAGTCGCCACTAACTCGGCCACCCCCGTCTTTTTTCCTAGTGGGTCACTTTCCTTATAAAATACTCTTGGTGGCACCTTTGAGTCTAAAAATAATGTTAGGCTCCCGATACACTCTCATCTATTGAATACTTAGCCATGCACACGAGGCAATGTCTGAAACCTTTGTATTCATCAGCGGTTCTCAGGGTGTAGGCTGGGACCTTGGGGTGTCTGCGAGACCCTCTGTGGGGTCTGCAAGGTTAAAACCATTTTCATAAGGATACTAAAATTATATTTGCTTTTTTCACTTTCATTCTCTGGCTAGTGTACAGGAGAATTTTCCAGAGGCTACACAGTGTCATCACTCTGATGGCTAATAGCACGTGTGAGCCTGTGTATTCTTGTGTTTTAAATTTCTTCAGTTTTAATTTCTAATATGGAAAATATGGAAATATAGCTCCATGAGCAAAAGCTCTTTTGGGTCCTTCATAATTTTAGAGAGTATAAGAGTCTCGAGACCCATATGAGAACGGCTGGTATACATTACTTCACACAATTCCTCCAACAGAACTAGAGGTGGACACCGTCTGTCCTGCAGATGAGAAAATCGAGCTTTAGAGCGGGTTAAGTACTTATCCGAGTTACACAGCTGGTAGGACCCAGGGCAGGTCCAGATGAATTCAAACTCCACACACTCTCAAGCCCTCACAGTCTGTTTCAGCCACGTTTCATCTCAAGTTTGCTCTTCCCTCCTCAAGCTGCTGGCATTTGTGGTTTCTCCTGCCATGTCTATTTTGCTTGCCAGTGTATCCCCAGGGTCCGGGTACAGTGCTTGGCACATAGTAGGTTCTCAAAAAAAATCATCTAGTGAATGAACAGAAGCGTGCTGCCAACCAAGGGCTCCCTGACATCCTGTCATCAAGGGCTCAAAGGTCCTGCTAGGTGGAGGCTGTTCTGTGGCCCCACCCAGGCCTGCTCCGCCTTTGCCTTCCTGAGCCCTCAAATGGGTCACCTCCCACTGGACAGACTCTTCAGCAGTCTGGACTTTGTTTCAAATGAGAGTTAAGTGTTGACTAAAGTTTTAAAAAATATCCTCCCTCTGCCAGCCCTGGTTTGGCCCAAGATGGCCCTGTATTTAAAAAAAAAAAAAAAAGTTCCCCCGTCACAGAGTCCCTCCAGTCTGTGTTCGAATAGTAGGACAGGGAGCGCCCTGGCAAGGCAAATCCCCAGGCTGGGTGAGCCGGGCCCCGCTGCCCCAGGCACCATTACAGGATGGTGTCCACCCGGGGGTCGTGCTCTGCCTAGGTACGGCCTGGGTACTCCCTCCACCGCCCGTGTCCTCCTCGCCAGTGGACGTGCTCTGCCCTGATGGGTCCCCGAGGTGCCCATTTTACCCCCGCCGACGCAGAGTGGAGGCAGGGATTCTCAACCTGCTGGCACATTTCATTTACCTGCTGCCCGGCCGCTCCCACACCCCCGGGGGTGGGGCCTGGGCACTGGCATTTTTTAAATGCTCCCGAGTAGATTCTAATGTGTATTCAGGGTTGAGAACCTCTAGTGTTTCAGGAAGGCCCTGACTCAGTGTCCCAAGTCCAGTTGGCCTCTATGCTGTGAGACCTAGGGCGAGCCACTTCACCTCTCTGGGCCTCAGTTTCCTCCTTTGAAACATGAGGTAACGCACCCCTTGGAGTTGTAAGGATCCCGTGAGGTGAGGTTACAGGATGGTGCTTTCCGAACTGTCTCCCCATGACTGATAATGCTAACCCCAGGGACAAAATAAACACTTCCATTTTTTTTTTCATGTAAACTACCATTCTGGTTGCTGTTTGTAAATCCCAAATTACGAGTACCCAGTGCCTCTCTTAATCCAGTGGCCCTAGGTCATGGGCGTCACACGATGGGTACCACCAGTGGACTGTGAGTCAGGTCGATGGCTGCTTTTTTCAGCCATTCAGCCCACTGCCAGGTGCCAAGCTAGGGTCTGGGTTTATAATAGGAAAGGATTTCGGGATCCTACCCCAGCCCCAGGGGAGTCACAGTGCATGGGGAGATGGACATGATGACAAGTGACAGCCATACAGAGAGACTCCTGACACACGAGACTCCTGGCCAGAGTGTACAGAGGGGAGGGCACGAATCTGCCCAGAGCACCAAGTCTGGGAGGACTTCCTTTGGGGAGCGACCTCTGAGGGGAGCGCCGAAGACAGTTTCCAAACCATGAAGCTAGAGTTGATTGTGACCTTCGGTGCTGTCATTAAAGGACCAGGACAGACCCCCCCACACCCCCCGACAATGTGGCACCATATGACAAACTTCTCCATGAACTGACACTTAGAGACTTTGCTGGAACAGTGACAGAGCTGGCTGTTAGCTGGCTGTCGATTCTGTAAGGGCTTCAGAATCACCGGAGAGGGAATTCTGTTTTCGCACGGGCCACTGGCAGTCTGTGGCGAGCAGGGTATTGACCACGCCTTCCCAGCCCGACAAGAACCTGTGGGCGTGTGGTACCTTTTACTGTTTCATAGCTCTAGTTGGCTAGTTCATTTGACCTTATAAAACCCTTGGGAGCCCAGGATATAATGAGGAAATCTGACCCAGAGATGAAATATTTGCTTTGGGTCACCTGCTTCAGGATTTTTAAGAGATGGGAGAGACCCTTTCTGTGTTTCGTGGGCATCCCTCGGCCTCCTTCGGGCTGCAAGGCGATGAGGTAGGTGAGGAAGGTAGCGAGTTCTCCCCCTGACATGTGCAGGAGGGGGGGGCTCTCTCGTGTCCCTGTCTAACTGCAGGAAGATGGGGCAGAGCCAGCTCAGGTGGCAGAGAGGTGGGGCAGAGCTGTCTGTCCCTTTCTAGGCCGGATCTTAGACCTGGACAACCTAGAGGTCAGGGAGGGGACCGCACCTGTCACTTCTGCCAACTGAGTCCTTGGCAGCCTCTAAGACCCCTTCCTGCTCCCCTGGTCCAGGCCTCTTCATGGGAACAACGATGCTGGAGTAGGAACACAGGAAGCACCTGCTCCCCACCACTTGGACACCCCCGCCTGCAGGTGCCCGGGGCTGTGAGGGGGGAGGCAGTCTTCACACTGGCCCTCTGTGCCCTGGGCCTCCCCGCAGCCTGAGGCTAATTTTCCTAACTGCGCCCCCTCCCGAGGATTAGCCCTGACACCGGGCTGCTGAAGCCACAGTTTCCTAGCTCCACGCCCCGTGTTCCAGCTCTTTGCCTGGTTCCCACCACCGGCGCACGCTGCCGAAGCGAAGCGCTGGGAGTCATCCTCCCCGAGTCCCCCCCGCCCCCCGGACATTAAGAGCAGTTAGTTCACTCTCCTGGGATGATCCCCCTGCCGAGTTACAGGATCCGCTAAGTCACGAGGAAGAAAGCAGCACACTCACTGGCAGAAGCATGTAAGATGTAGAGAAGCACCAAGAGCATCTCCGTCATCTCTGCCATCCCCAAGGACAGCCGCAGCAGACACCATGGGCAGCTGTGGAAACAGAACGGCCAGGCGCACGGGCTTTCCTTCTCCTCCCCAAGGACCGATTCCCCCTCAGCGTTCGAGGCCCAGCCTCTTTGCTTCTAAAACATGAGAAACAGACCTGTCACATCCCTATTGCTGGGTTCCGTGCAGTAGAGAGAGAGGCAGGGACCAGCTGCCCGGCACTGATATTCTGTGAGGATTCGTGAGATGGCCCAAGGAGAGGTGGCAGCCGGCACCTGTCAGCTCTCCCCTCAGTCCAGCCAGGGTCCCTGGGCTTCCCAGAGAGGTGGGGCTCAGAAAAGCGCTGTTTTTTGACTCGTGGAATTCAACCCTTGTCTTAACTCTGTAGCCATAAAATGCTGCGGGAAGAAAAAGCAGGGGTTTAGTGTGAGCCCACGCTGGTGTCGCCCCTCCTGCTAAACTCCGTTGGCTTAAATAATGCTGGAATTCTGTTAACGGGGGACAGCTCGTTTTACACAGTCGCAGCCCTGGCGTTTTGCGGTTACTTCGCCCAGTAACCCTATGAGGTGGACACGGTCATGATCCCCGTTTCAGAGATTCAGAAACCGACACTCGGAGACATGGAAAAGCCTGCTCAAGGTCACACAGCCACCCAGTGCTGGGGCCCGAATCCAAGCTCAGGTCTATCTCAACTCTGAGTCTTAACCGTCTGCCACACCTCCAGGCCTCACACAATGCATAAGAGCCTGAGGAGCCCATGCGCGTCGTTCTCAGTCACCATGTTCCACTCGTGACACCAGATGTTCCTGTCGTCAGGACGGTTCTCAGAATTCTCCTGTGAACTGCTCCTGCTAGAGGGGAAATGGACTCACTCTGACCTTACGGAGCCCAACAGAGGGATTCTTTCTACCACCCAGGGGAGAATGTTCCATTGTGGCATCATGGTTACTATGGTGTCACCAAGCAAACGTCCAGACACGGGGACTTAGGAGGAGCCAGGATGAAAAGGCTGCCTGTTTCCTAAATTTGGCAGGGCTATTCTGGAAGCCCGGCTGTCCCCTGGTCTGGTGGAGGAGACATCCCTTTTTCTGGATCACAAAGTCCTGTTCAGCTGTGGCCGTGGTCTGCCTACCTCCTCAGCACCCGCCCTGTGTCCACACAAGTTCATCACTCTGGACGAAGGAAGCCCACGACGAGGGTGGGTTTGGTTTTTCCAGTCCCCATCAGCATCCTTACACTCCCAGCGTGGTTTCCTGGAGACTCAGCCCTGTTGTCTTTAGCAGCTCCAAACCAAGCTACCCGGTGGGCTCTGTCAACTCAAGGGGCCCGATGGCGTCCGCACCCCAGCCACTGTGAGCAGCTTCGGTTTCAGCACAAATGCCAGGACTTGAGAAAAGTGTTGACAACATTGTGGTAAAGAAGAAACTAACTCCATGGAATCAGAGGGCTGCTGGCACAGGCGCTTAAGAAATATTTATTGGACCCATAGATGAATGGCTGATGGAAGGAAGGGTGGCTGGACAGAAAGTGAAGTCCAGTTCGGAAGAAGCGCTGTCTCCTTCCCCTTGAGGCTCAAGGTCACACAGCTCGATGCCCTGAGCACCTCACCATCCTCCTTCATCTTTGACACCAAGCAGGGCCTGGCTTCTGCCGGGAGAACAGAACAGGAAAGGTTGCCGGTAGCGGGAGAAATGGAGTTGACCCTTCAATATGTTCTGCATCTCCAGTCTCAAAGGGCTTTCACAGACGTTTTCTCGTTCACGATTCGCAGTCACCCTCCCAGGATGAAAGAATTACCCGAGCTTTCCAGATGGAAACATGGTGACTCAGAGCGGGAAAGTCAAGCCCCTTCCCTGAAGCCATACACCTACAAAGTGGCGGGGGCAGGACTCCAACCCAAACTCCTCCAACTCTGGGATGGTGACCATCTCTCCACGTCTGCATTTCTCAGCCTGGACCTCATGCAGCCTTTATAGGCAGCAGAAGCAGAAACAGTGATTGAGCCAAGGTCGTGCGGCTGCCTTTTTTTAGGAGTTGAGAAGCTGAGGTTATTGCACAAGACCCTGTTTGCAGATTCCTCTCTAGATTCCTGCATGAAAAGAAGCCATGTGCAGGCCACCAGAAACACACTGTCTCCTCACAGAAATAATCTAGCACAACCCACAAGAAAGACTCAATCCTGCCAGGACCCAGCTGACCTCGTGAGCCTTAAATTCTCAGCCTCTCTGGGCCACTTAACGCTGACCATCGACTTTAGGTAAATTTTTAAAAGATTCATCACAATTTTGAGTAATTTTTCATTCTTTAAGGTTAATCATAACAGTAATAACAGTTTCATACCTTTGAGGGGAAGTTCATTTGCAATCTTACACCAAAGACTCCACATCGAGGATTGTGATGGCATGAAATGCATGTAGTTTCTCGACCTGTCACTTCCTATTTTCACTCTCTACTTTCATTAAGTTAGAAAATCCTAACTCTCAAAGGACATCTGAAATCACAGCACGTTGTGGAAGCTCTGTCAGAGAATTCTGGGCATCAGACTGGACCCCAAAGTCACAGAGCGACTTTTTTCACCAGTGACTGCTCTCGGGTGCTCATGGCTGCCCACCAAACCCCAAACCTGGGGAACTGAAAATTTCTTCTGGGAACTTGAAAGTTTCATCCTGGGAGATAGTGATGGGTGCATTTCTAGTCCACTTGGTTGCTTTTCCCTCCGGAAAATATTTTTTCATGTTCCATTGCAGATTTGGAAAATGGTTTTTAAATATTATGCTAATAAGAGCTTTACTGCATTTCAAAATCTCTTCTCATGAAATTAACAGAACAAAAAATAATCAAGGACTTCTTTGTTTATGTACCACACATTTTCTAAGCATTGCTTCCTACTCATCACTGGTTTGTTGAAGAGTTAAGCAAAGTATCTGCTGGCCCAAACGTGGCGTAGTTATTGCTCAGCTGCATGATGTGGCTTCGATATTGATACCACATCCTACAGAGTCCTCTGGAATAGAAATTTTGCCAATACCTTATGCTGCCTTCTCTTCGTGTTTTTCATTAACATCAATTCTCATTGAAAGCCAGCATTTAATGCTGTGACATTTACTATAAGGAGCATAACTTTGAATCAGGTTTTTGTCATTTAGGTATCTTCTCTTAGCAAAAAAAAAAAAAAAAAAAAAAATCAAGAATTTATTGGAAAGCTTTATAATGCCTTCATCTTGAGAAAAAAAAAAATCTATAATTTATTTACCAAGGAGGTCCTTGTGGTTGTTTAAAAATGACAAAAATGCTTTAATGATTTCATGCTATTATTTGGCAATTTTATTTCCAGATACAGGCTTACCTCGTTTTATTGTGCTTCGCTTTATGGAGCGCTCCAGATGTTTGTTTTTTCCAAGCTGAAGGCAAGGCCCTTCACCAGCGAAAAGATTACGACTCATTTTGTTGTGCTACTCCCTTTACTGAGATGATCTGGAACCAAACCTGCAATATCTCTGAGATATGCCTGTATCTGTGCTGGATTTGCAGATTTTCTATGGAATAAATTGTGGGTTTAAAACAGAGTGTTATGTTCACCATATTCTTAATCCCTAAAGAGCGAGCTTGTGTGCATCCACTGCCCCCTAAAAGTCAAATTATCCAATCAACAATCTTTGATAGTAAAGATTGTACCATGTTAACTGTCTTTTAATGTAAATTTCTCCGATGAAAACTTTTAGGTTATTCTATGCAAAACGAACATTTAAAAAATGATTTCTTTATATCATCAAAATTACTGCACACAGCACAAGATCTAGAACATTACCGCTATCTCGTACCTACCTATGTGTCTCGCCCTCTCTCTCCCCTTCTCTTGCTCTTAGTTTAGTAATTTTATCCATAGTTAAGTGTGCCTAAACCATCTGCAGGAGCTTCTCCAGGGTGTACATACCCAGCAGTAGCATTGCTACGTCAGGCCATATATTAGGATATGTCTAACTCTAGAAGATGGTGCTAAATTGTTTTCCAAGGTACTTGTACCAATTGACACTCTTACCAGCAAAGTATTTGGGTTTCTGCTGACTCATGTCCTCCACAGCACTTGCTACTGTCAGCCTTAATTTTTGGTCAGTCCAATGAGTATAAAATGATACCTCATTGCTAATTTTCAGTTCCCTAATTACTAATAAGGCAGAGGATATTTCCCCACGTGTTTATTGCTTGTACAAGCTAATGCTTGCGTCTCTTGCCCTTGCTTTCTGTGGGGTGGCTTGGCCCTTTTCTTACTGATATGTAGGAATTCTTAATACATTTTGAATATTGTTTGCTCTGTGTATGGTGTCCTATGTTTTCAATTTCGATTTCTTCATGATGTTTTTAATAAACAGTGGTCTTAATTTTAGTTTTAAGGAAGTCAAATTTATTAATACTATACAGTTAGGGCTCTTGTTTAAGAAGCTCTCCCCTAGATCAACATAAGAGGTCTATGGTACTATGTCATCTTCCAAGTCTTTAAAGTTTTGTTCTTTGCACACACGCCCTCAAATCTGTCTGGGATTTTTTGTGATGGTACGGATTCCACCTCTTCCAACATGGATGCCCAGTTGTGCCAGTATCGGTTCTCCACAGGTCTCCAATGTGACCTCAGACATATCTCAAAGTTCCACATGTGCCCAGGACTCTTTCTGAGGTCTCCCTTCTGTTACGCTGTCATTTTGTCTATATCAACTGCCAGGCCTGTACAATCTTAAATATTATAGCTTTATACAAGTCTTAATATCTAGTAAGTCAAGTGTGCCCACCTAGTTCTTTTTCTTTAAGAATGTCTTGACTATTCTTGGCTCTTTGTCTGTTTTTTTTCTGTTTTAGAATCAACTTGGCAACTTACACACACACACACACAGCCCTGCTAAGATTTGGATTAGAATTGTATTTCATCAATAGATCTATTTGTGGATAAATTAACATCTTTATAATATTGAGTCATCTTATCTATGAGCCCAATGTATCTCTCACTTTAATTAGGTCTACTTTAAGGTTTTTCAATAAAATTTGATTTTCTGCATAAAAGTCTTATACATCTTTTGATAGAATTTACTCCTAGATATCTTATTCTTTTGGGTTGCAATTAAATGATGTCTTCCCTTATTATGCTTTTAGCCATTTCCTACCAAACCCTCTTATTATTTCTAATAATTTATCTTTAGATTCTTTTCCATGTCGAGTCACCTAGAATCAATAATGACAGTTTTGTTTCTTCGTTTACAATTATGTCTTTCATTTCTTTTTCTTGTCGTAACTCCCTGGCTAAGACTTCCAATACAAAGTCGAATAGCATCACTAATAGTGGGCATCTCTGTCTTGGTCAAAGGAAGTCTTCTCACATGTCTCCATTTGGAATAATGTATAATACAGATTGCTAAATAGATTTACTTAATTAGGTTAAGGAACTCCCCTTTTATTTCTAGGCTTTGTTTTAATCAAAATCTGGGATCGAATTTTGTCAAATAATTTTTTGGCATCAGATAAACTCATCTAATGGTTTTCCTTCTTTAATTTTTTAATGTGATTGATGAAACACAGACTTTCTCAAATTAAACCACTCTCGAATTTCAGGAATTACTATTTTATCTTTTTAATCACTATTATTTGCCAGTATTTGGTATAGGGTTTTTGGCATTTGTGTTTGTTAGATTAGCCTGTGAGTTTACTTTCCTATATCATCCTTATCCGTTTTACTGGCTATGTGGATCTAGTTGGGGAGATGGAAGTGGTCCATTCTCCAAAAGTTTGCAGAACTTGTTTGAAAACCATCTGGGCCTGGTGTTTACTTTGAGGGGATGTTTCTACAGCTGCCCAATTTTTTAAATGTTTCTTGAACTATACAATAGAAAGGCAGCTCTGCTAAGTTACGTTTTTTCTAGAAACTTTACATTTTGTTTGTTTTCAAATGTATTAGCATGAGGACTATAGTACTCACTATCTTTTAAAATCTCTATTGTAAAAGTTAACATCTTTTTTCTCATTCCTAATACTGTTTATTCTTCCCTTGTCAATTCATTATTAGTTTCTCCAGAGTTCCATCTCATCTGTACTTGCATAATAATCTTTATTGATCTTTGGTTGGTTGTTTGTATCTTTGTTTCTAGATTTTTTTATTACTAGTATTAAAAATCTTTGTTTTCTAGTTTATTATTCTCTGCCTTTTCTTTATTATCTGTTTTCTGCTAACATTCTTTGGGCTTATTTTGTGTTCTCCTAAATTTTTAAGTTGGACATTTAGCCAATTAATTTTTTGCCTTCTTTTAAAAACTAGGCATTTAAGTTCCATTTTCTTGGCATCTTTTTTTGGTACATTGTGCTTTCCTTATTATTCTAAGTATTTTTATATTTTCATTATAATTCTGTTTGGCTCTTGAACTATTTGGAAATATGTTTTTCAATGTCCATATGTATGACTAGTTTTATTTAACTTTTGATACCTACTTCTAACCCATTGGTTGAAGAACGTGATTTGTGTAATACCAATTCTTCAAAATCTCTGAGACTTGCTTTATGGCCTAGTATGTAATAAGAAAAAATTTTAATTATTCCATATTTGCTTGAGGAAAATGTATACTATCTATACCCATCAATTAGCCTTAGGTTTGTTGATCGTTCTGTTTAAATCTTCTGTATCTTTCCTAATTTTTTTTAGTCTGTTTGATCTATCAGCAATTAAGAAAGATGCCTCTAGTTATGATAGTGAATTTATCCGTTTCTTTCTATAGCTATAATAATTTTTGTTTTATATGTTTTGAGTCTCTTTTATTAGATACACAAATTTAGAATTGTCATATCTTCCTGGTGAATTGAACTACAGTCAGCTTTCATTATTTTCTGTATTTTTGTTCTATAAGGTTGTGGCAAACACTGAGTTAAAAAATAGTGAGCATTGCTCTTAGGGGAAATACAGAGTTAGGTTCTGTGAGCCTCCGATCACACCATTTTCATCAACTGATCAATACATAACCTTGTCTTCTGTGTGTTTATTTCTAGAGGCACCTCATTTAATATATAGTTGATTCATTAACATTGAACTCATGGCCAACAGCACTATAACTCATATTTGAAAGAAGCTTATCTAATACATGTATTTTCTCCTTAAGGCACATCGCAGCCCTCTTGTGCATAGAAGCACTAGACAACACTTCAGCACTATACTTGCGTGTGTGTCAGGGGAAGGCATTTTAAACAGCAAAATCACCAACAAGTGGCTTGCCTTCCCATGTGCCTTCATAATGATTGTTAGTTTGTTGTCTTGATAAGTATCCTATGGGTCTAAATTGGATACACTTTCTTTCAGAGTTTGCTTCTGCCTCTGGTCAGCAGAGGGCGCCACTAGCAGGGACTGTGGCTTGGCTTCTCACCCTCTCCACCAGTTAAGTAATCTAACAGCTGTGCTGCTGGGCACCTGACCTAAGGCAACCTCTCCTCTCCCAGCTGTTGACAGCTCAACCTCAGCTCACTCTTCTTAGAATCTTCTCCTAAAGTCTGTGAGGGCCAAAATAACTCGAAGGGTGTGTCCTCTGCACTGTTTTGCAATGAGAAGCCTTTTCAGACCACCTAGTCTGCAGTGATGCTCAAAGCTGAAAGAGTTTGAACTTTGCAACAGACCACACATTAAAAACTGGACTAATGAATTCCCGGGAAAGGAAAATGTAAGTTCCAGGTAGTCATTGTTGGACTTATTATTTCACTTTTGGATTTTTTTTCTTGCTGTGGGTTTGGTTTTATTCACAGATTATTGGCAGCTTACTCAAACTCATTGTACTCTCAGATTCACTTATCCCAGTATAAGTGAATCACACTTGATCCCCAGTCACTCTTTTTCTGATCCACTTCTGTTCTCATCAATATTTTTATACTATCCCCTCATTTTTGTGAATTGGAGCAATAACACCTTGCAGCCTGGTATTCCCACAGGCCCAGGGGTGGTGGACCTGTGACCCTAGCCAGGCCCATCAGATCCGCCCATTCTTGGAATCTGAGTCTTGAGCCAAAGGGCAGAAAGACCAAAACAGCTGGAGCCGCTGAGCCAGGCCAACAGCAGGCTCTGCGGGCTCAGCTGGCTCTGCTGCCACGCTGAAGGTCCCTCCCTACCCCATCTTCCCCGAGACCCAGTTCTGTGAACTAGCTCAGATCCCGCCAACAAACTGCTGTACTGCGTAAGAGTCAGAGGCAGTTTCTGTTGCTTCTGACCAAAGAAAACTTGACTGATCCACTGATCTACTGCTTGGAGTATATTTTAGGCCTAAGAATTTTGTCACATGTCCGATAAATGACTATTGCCTAATAAAATCTCTTCAACCAGAAGAACAGCAGCAGGCACTGAAAAGCAGGGATGTTAACCCTGCTTAAATCCATAACTGGATGACATACATTATACCACAGTTACACAACGGTATCACCTATATACATTCAAAACCAAACCTTCTTGAAATTTTAATCCTTTTTATTTTTGCAAATTCTTAATCATTTACCTTTTATAGCTATTGCTCATATTTCTTACTATTATTCTGTAAAATCTTAAGTTGCATTCTTCTCAGACGGACACACTTTATCTACATATTAAACCGAAAGGAACACTCTTTTCACGTCCGCCGATAAGTACACCCTCACATTTTTCATGAAACATTGTTCATTGACGGTCCATTTCCTGATTTTTGATAAAGACTGGGTACGAAAATTATTTCGTGTTTCTCTTAACACTGCAATGAGATAATAACAAAACAGGTGCGATGATAAAAGGCCACTGATACTTATCAGCATTGAAGGTCAGAGGAGTCGAGAGCGGTGGGGACAGGGGGGACCGGAGAGCAGGGTCCCCATTTAAAGGAAATCTCCATGGCCACACTCCATCAGCGACCTCCAGCTTACACACAGTCTGCGTGAGAAAGAAAATCTCACCACCTGGTAAGGACACGAAAGTCCAAGGTGGGCATGAGCTTGTGGAGGGCAGGAGGAAAGTAGGAGGTCTGGACTTAATCTTTAAATGTCGCACCTAGAGACCTCCCAGCCCGGGTTAGGGACTCTGATGCAGCATTAATCATAATTGCCAAGAGGCAAAAGCAACCCAAGCGTGCATCCACAGACGAATGGAATTTTTTTAATGTGGTATTATTCAGCTTTAGAAAGGAAGGAAATCCTGTCACGTGCTACAACACGGATGAGCCTCGAGGATATAATGTTGAGTAAAACAAGCCAATCACAAAAAGATCATTACCGTATGCCTCTACTTAAGATGAGGGGCCTGGAGGAGTCAAATTCTTAGAAGCAGAAAGTGGAATAGTGGTTGCCAGGGGCTGGGGGGGAAGCGGGGTGGGAGTTATTCTTCAATGGGGACAGGTTCAGTTTTGTAAGATGAAAAAGTGCTGGAGATACGTTTCATGACAATGTGAACATACTTAACACTACTGAACTGTAAACTTAGAAATGGTTAAAATGGTAAATTTTGTTAGTTTTTTTTTTTTTCCCCCAATGAAAAAGAAAGAATTTAACATCACAGGTATAGCAAAGTCCCCGAAGTGGCCACGGTGGGCAGTCTCTGCCCCTTCTCCTTCCCCTAGATCAACACTACCATGACACACTCATATCCATGAACAATATGCAGCATTTTCTGTGTTTTTAAAATAGTCTCACACCACGTAACATTCTGTTGCTTGCTTTTTCACGCATTATTTTAAGATCTAGTCCATTTATTTTCATTGTTTTCAAGCATTCTAGACTATGAATATGCCTCAATTTATTTCTTCATTCTCCTGCTGAGAGAAATTTGAATTGCGTCCAGTTTTTAAATATTAACAATCAATCCAGCAGAAAATATTTTTTATAGGTCTCCACATGCAAACAGGAATGGTTTTTTGTGTGTTTTGTAGAACTAACACATTACACTAAAGACACATCATCGCCTGAGTGTGCCGAGTGAATGTTATAATTAGTTTTCCTGGGAGGACACTTTCCTTGACATAAAATAAATCAACCTGTCATTATATTTCTCAATGTCAATGATCAAAGCCCCGGATTAAATGGAAAATGTGACCTAAACATGCTTTATCGCGGCATGACCTAGCAGCAAAGCCACACGTCCTGCCCCCACCTTCTCCTGCTCGCTGGCCATTGCCCACGTCCACCCAGGACCCTCTTCCTTTCTGGGGAGGCTTGGAGTTTCCATGGGTTCAAGGCACATGGCATCCAGCCACAGCCGGGCACTTTACAAAGAACAAAACTGACCTTTTTCAAAGATCTCCTTGCAAACTGCATTGGTGGCTTCGAGGTCTGCTTTTCCTAATAAAGATGGCCGCGCTCAAGGCCCCCTGTGCGTCTCAGGGACTCGAGTGGACGGGACTCCACACAACTCAACGCGTGGACTTCCAAAAGGCCTTGGCAGGCTGCTGTTGAAGGAGAAAAGCAAGCTCTAAAACAGGCCGTGGAGTGCAAGCTCTGCACATTATAAAAAAGCTAGATGGAGAAGTGTGGGCCGGGCCACACGCACAGCCCTGCAGCAGAGACAGGCTGTGTGCGCGCTGCGGGGGCACAGGTGTCTTCTGCTTCGCTGCAGTCTTTCTCTTGAGGAAGCCCATGTTGCTTTTACACAGGAAGGAACATTTACCACATGCAGGCAGGAGTCCTTCCAGCCCTTCTGCGGAGCTCGAAGAGCACAATAATTTAAAAAACCTTCTATTATAATTATTAACAAAAATTACTGTACTTCAAAAAC
The DNA here is from genome assembly GCF_000325575.1 of Pteropus alecto. NCBI lineage: Eukaryota > Metazoa > Chordata > Mammalia > Chiroptera > Pteropodidae > Pteropus > Pteropus alecto. The sequence goes on from NW_006433950.1 coordinate 8,132,409, forward strand.
TCCACCATATCTTTACCACTTATCAGCCAATAAGCACTTACTGAATAAGAGTTAGAATGATTCGTGTACCCACCACCATAATCAATTTTAGAACATTTTTATTACCATTAAAAGAAACCCATACTCGTTGGCAAGTCACTCCGTATTTCTCTCCAACACCCGCCTCCAGCCACAGGCAACCGCTAATTGACTTTCTGTCTCTATGGATTTATCTATTCTGGATAGTTCATGTAAATGGAATCATACAATATGTGGGAAAAGAAGGAATAAAGAATGACGGCGAGAAAGGACAAAGAGATTGAGAAGTACAAATGGATAGTTAAATAGACATGGAAATACAAAGTGTAGCATAAGGAAAATAGTTAATAATGTTGTAATAAAATATGTAAGGGGGAAGAAGAGTAATAGATTTAGTGGGGTGATCACTTTGTGAGTTATTTAAATTTCTAATCACTATGTTGTACAACTGAAATTAATATATTACTGTATGCCAACTATAATGGAAAAGAAACTCATCGAGTTGTACAATGTAAATATGAACAATTAATTATCTATTGTATTTCAATAAAGCCAAAAAAAAAAGAATGACTGCTTAAAATGTATTCAGAAATGATGAAAAATTTCTGGAACTGATGGCTCCAACTAAATAGAAGTAGATGGTTGCACAACGGTGTGACTCTACTGAATGCCACTGAACTGTACACTTTAAAATGGTTTACCCGTCAACAAGGTAAAGAGACAACCATCCAAATGGGAAAATATATTTGCAAGCAACACCTCCGATAAGGGCCTAATATCCAAAATATACAAAGAACTCATACGACTCAATAACAATAAACAAACAATCCAATTAAAAAATGGGTAGAGGACCTGAACAGACAATTCTCCCAAGAAGACATACAAATGGCCAACAGACATATACAAAGATGCTTAACTTCACTAGCTGTTAGGGATATGCAAATCAAAATCATAATTAGATACCACCTCACACCTGTTAGAATGTCTATCATCAACAGGACAAGTAATAACAAGTGTTAGAGAGGTTATGGGGGAAAAGAAAC